>NC_037680.1:72082070-72303210 GCF_003255815.1 Theropithecus gelada | reverse complement strand
ATATATATATATATATATATATATATATATATATATATATATATATAGGAGTTTGTTAAGTGGTATTAACTACTAGAGGAACAGAACTAATAGGATTCTCTAAAAGGACAGAACTAATAGGATACATACGCACATATGTGTGTGTGTATATATATATGGGAGTTTATTAAGTAGTATTAATTCACAGGATCACAAGGTCCCACGATAGGCCGTCTGCAAGCTGAGGAGGGAGAAAGCCAGTCTGAGTTCCAAAACTGAAGAACTTGGAGTCTGACGTTTGAGGGCAGGAAACATCCAGCATGGGAGAAAGATGTAGGCTGAAAGGCTAAGCCAGTCTAGCCTTTTCACTTTTTTCTGCCTGCTTTATATCCTGGCTGTGTTGGCAGTGGATTAGATGGTGCCTACCCAGATTAAGGGTGGGTCTGCCTTTCCCAGCGGACTGACTCAAATGTTAATCTCCTTTGACAACATTCTCAGAGACACACCCAGGATCAATACTTTGCATCCTTCAATCCAATCAAGTTGACACTCAGTATTAACCATCACAGCATGCATGTGTTTTTATGGTAGAACAATTTATATTTCTTTGGGTGTATACCCAGTAATGGGGTTGCTGGGTTGAATAATAGTTCTGGGTTCTTTGAGAAATCACCACACTGCTCTGCACAATGGCTGAACTAATTTACATTCCCACCAGCTGTGTATAAGCAGTCCCGTTTCTCTGCGACCTTGCCAGCATCTGTTGTTTTTCCACTTTTAACAAAAGCCATTCTGATTGCTGTGAGATGGTATCTCATTGTGGTTTGGATTTATATTTCTCTAATGACTAGTGATGTTGAGCATTTTTTCATATCCTTGTGACTGCATGTATGTCTTCTGTTGAGAAGTGTCTGTTCGTGTCCTTTGCCTACTTTTTAATGGGATTGTTTTATTTGCTTGTTAATTTGTTTAAGTTCTTTAGAGATTCTAGATATATAGACCTTTGTCAGATGCATAGTTTGCAAATATTTCTCCCCATTCTGTAGTCTGTCTGTTTACTCTGCTGATAGTTTATTTTGCTGAAGAAGCTCTTTAGTTTAATTAGGTCCTATTTGTCAATTTTTGTTTTTGTTGCAATTGTTTTTGGCATCCTTGCCATTAAATCTTTGCCAGGGCCTATGTCTAGAATGGTATTTCCTAGGTTTTCTTCTAAGGTTTTATAGTTTTAGGTTTTACATGTAAGTCTTTATTTCATCTTGAGTTGATTTTTGTATATGGTGTAATGAAGGGGTCCAATTTCAGTCTTCTGCATATGGCTAGCCAGTTATCCTAGCACCATTTATTGAATAGGGGGTCCTTTCCCCATTACTTATTTTTGTAGACTGTGTCAAAGATCAGATGCTTGTAGGTGTACAGCTTTATTTCTGTGCTCTCTATTCTGTTCCATTGGTCTATGTTTTTGCACCAGTATCATGCTGTTTTGGTTATTGGAGCCTTGTAGTATAGTTCAACGTCGGATAATGTGATGCCTCTGGCTTTGTTCTTTCTGCTAAGGATAGCTTTGGCTATTCGGGCTCTTTATTGGTTACATATGAATTTTAGAATACTGTTTCCAAATTCTGTGAAAAATGTGATTGGTAGTTTGATAGGAGTAGCTTTGAAAATGAATCTTTATAATAACAATTGGTAATCATTTTTTCCAGATACAAAATTGTGACTTAAGTGCTTAATCTAGACTTTATCTTAATATTGAATATGTTGAGTACATAGCTGACCTTCTCAATTAGAATTTTATTTGAAATAAGAATCTGAGAAACACAAACCATTTTTGAGGTAGAGTTTCCACAATGGTTTGTTGACTCAATGAAT
This sequence comes from Theropithecus gelada, assembly GCF_003255815.1. Classification (NCBI taxonomy): domain Eukaryota; kingdom Metazoa; phylum Chordata; class Mammalia; order Primates; family Cercopithecidae; genus Theropithecus; species Theropithecus gelada. The sequence goes on along the minus strand of NC_037680.1, from coordinate 72,301,362 downwards.
ACAGTGTAAATTGAGGAATTATAAAGCATGCTTTTGATAACCTCTAGTCTCATTTCTTTATCTTTCTGTGTATATTCTAAAGAACCAAACTAAAGAGTGGAAAACTTTGTGCAAAGGAAGAGATATCCCCTGCTCAGATGATTGCTCTCTTATGGGTACCCTGGGAGAAGCTGTGACAATTCGAACTTGGAATATTGCTGGATTACCTTCTGACTCATTTTCCATTGATAATGGGATAATCATAATGTAAGAAAAATATTTTTCTCATAAATGGTCTTTATTAAATAATCAGTAGATTTATCTGTGTTCCTTCTAACAATTTTAGGTAGCAAACTTTTACAGTATTAAAAAAATTACTTAACTAGTAAAATTAAATATGAGTAATCACTTCCTTCTCTTATTAATATTATAATAGTTGAATATTAGACACTGTAGTAAACAAACCAACCAGATGACTTTTACTTAATTTTTAAACATTAATTTTTAGCAAATAGAGCAAAACCCTGCCTTAAGTAAGGGAAGTCCAAAATTTTCATTTCCATAAAATACAGGGTTTTGTTATTGGAGATTAATGAAATGTGCATTAGCATGCCATTGGTGGTTGATTGGGCAGGGTGTTCCAAATTCTCTTAATCCCTAGTGTGGGACTGTTTTAAATTAGATAGATGTATTTCTGGGTCCTACACTGATAGGGAATAGTAGCCACTATACCTGTAATTTCCTGGTTGGTAAAGAAAACCTGTGTAGACTGGGCTGGGAGACTATTAAAGGCTTGTCTACCTCACACTGTCATCCAGGTCTCACCTCCCAGAAACCAAGGACTTCAGCCTGTCACAGTGTGAGGACAATCTTGTGTTATTTCCAAGTTCACATTACCATGAGCCTTTTATCACTTGGCCAGTTTTCTCGGAGTTTTAGCATGTTAACAATAGCACAGATATTTCCTACTATCAGTAGGAAATTCTGTGTGTTACATGACTGTTTTGACTAGTTGTTAGGTTACTATGAAAAAGTAGTAATATGATGGTACTTTTTAAAGTAAAAATGGTTGAGGCATGCGAACTTTTAAAATAGAAGTAAACACTAAATGTGGAGGCTAGTTATTCCTAAATTTTATGTATATAGTATTTATGAAAATCAGTTTACAAATTAAAACTCTGGTGAACACATTTATTTTTCAATAAATTATCCTGACATATGGATTTCTTTAGCATTCATTTACTAAATGTTCTACAAGAATTTGAGGTATGTGCAATATGATTATAATATAAAACAAGATAAAATCTGATGAGACCACTAGGGGAAGTTAAGGAGTAGTTACTGTTAGAATTGGAGACAAGCTAATTCCTATAGCTGGGCCCTGAATTAAGTTCAAAGCTTTCTGATAACTAAAGCAAAAAGAAAAAGTTGTATCACATAGTTCTTGTTTTTTAACCAAGTAAACTGTAGTTAGAGAGACCAACTTTTTCGGAGCTAAAGTTAAATTTATTTTGTTTATTTAAAGAAAAGATTACAAAGCTTTACTTTGGGGAACTAAAATACTGGGTACTCTGATCCAATAATCTAAATTAATCAAAGGAGAAAATAGATAATCTAGATCAATGATAAATATGTGCATTAGCTGGCTGCTAAAATAAAGATTTTAGCAGATTTTTAAGTGCCTTTTACCAAGTACAGAAAAGCAGCTCATTGTTGAATTACTTAACATGTGGCATACAGGCAGTTTGTGCTGATGTTTAGCGTTAGAATATACCTTACAGATTGACACAGGTGGGAGATTTCTGAAATTTTGGAAGTCTGACTTTTACTTTCACTTTTACCTAGCTGGACCAATTAGCTACAGCATGAAAATAGTCAAATTTTTGCTGCTTTTGTTATTGTTTTTATCTCAGAAAAGAGCTTTGGCTCTTCTCAAGCTCTTATGAACGTAGTTGGTCATGTCCTACATGTTAGTAGTTACTGAAGTGGTAGTCATTGTTTTGATTTGCAATTTATATATCATGGTTCTGCCTAGCAGGACATCTCTAACCACTATATCTGTCATCAGAGGACAAATTGCATCTTGTTTTCTAGCAAGTAAACATACCCTTATTTTTGGGTCTAGTCATATTTCAAAAAAATAGAACTGTTGATGGATATATCTGCACATAAGATTCTAAACTGTTCAGTGATTATTTTTCAAGACAACACACATTTTGGGAGGGACAGAGATAAAAAATGATGTTAATGAGTCATAATGCCTACATCTTTGCTATTCATTTGTAAAAATGTTGAAATATTAGCAAAAAGTTATGATAGCAACTATACTAAAGAAAATATTAACAATTTTCGTTCTTGGCTTCTTTTCAAAATATTTTTTGGTAATCTTATACGGAAAGCTTTCAGTAAACAGGTTTAAAGTTATCACTTTGAAGTATTAGCTAAGTATCTTCTTTACCTGTGCAGTGCCCTCTTCCATTCCCCGAAAGTCTTGTTTGACAATGGTAATATCTAATATTGGGAACTCACAAAGGACCTAATCCTGTGCTAAGTGCTTTTCACATATTATCTCAGCTGAGTGAGGAGATGATTATTTAGGAAAACTGGAAGAATCTATAAATTTGGGCAAGTTAGAATATAATTAACTTTTGGGGCTGTTGACACCTAAAGGTCCCTGGCTAATTAGAATTTCAAAGATTAGTGATAACGTTAAATACAATTAGATTGTATCTGAACATTTCACGGGTAAAGGATTAAGATTGTTTGACAGCTTGGTAAGTAGATCAGACCTGTATCTGATATAACTGTGCTTTTTAAAAAGTAAGTTTTCATTTCTATAGGAGAGAGATATATTAGGTTTAATTCAGTAGCAATAATAACTGAGAAGAATAACACCTTTCCTTGTCTGTTTTTATGAATTTATGTGTGTGTAAAAAAGAAAATATCAAAACTCTGAAATGTACTGCTGCTTTATATTCAAAATCTGTGGTCTGTGCGACTGCTGTGAACATGTATTTTTACTGTTAGAAGTTTGTGTTTTCAGCAAGCCCACAAAAGCACCAAATAACAATACTCTCTAGACAGTAACAAAAGAATACACACTGTCAAAACTTGGAACATTGAGTGCTATAAAAATTCAATTTCCATTTGGGAACCACTGATTTTAAAGCCTTTGTAGATTCAAGAATGTTTGATGGTGGAAGTAAGAGAGAGAGAGATTATGTGGAGAAAAACATTTTCTTGTTAAAAAAAAAATACAAAATAATAATGGAGAAGAAGTAAGCAAGTAAATATAGTGCTTGTTCATTTTGAATTCAGAATTTGTATTCATCCAGGGGTGAAGCTATTTAAATGAGTTTGTTTCATACAACTTTCCACAATTATTGGTGTATTTTATAAACTAGTATTTTCTTTTTTATCTACATTGAAGAATGTCTCCTTTAAAATTTTATTCATCTAATATGTTATTCTATGGAAGCCCAGATCTTTGAAATTGAATATAAGCTGAAGTCACAAACATCCTGTCTTTGAATAAAAAAGTTGTTACATTAAGACTGTTGTCTGGGGAAAATAAGTTTGATATAGTTATTAGCTGGATATGGAACAACAAAAGATTTGTTTGTGTATAACTGCACACACACAATAAGAGGAGAGAGGGTTGGGGGTGAGGGGAGAGAGGAAAGAGAAAAAGAGAGAGAGAGAAAATACAATTGTTCCAGCACAATTTGTTGAAAATATTATCCTTTTTAAAATCAGGTTGGCTTTACATCTTTGTTGAAAATCATTGTGGGTTTGTTACTGAGTTCTTTGATCCATTGACCTGTTCATTTTGATGTAAATACCATATTTCTTTGATTATTGAAGCATATTAAGCCTCAAAATCAGGTAGTATATCTTTCACATTTGTTCTTCTTTTTCAAAATTGTTTTATCTAGTTGTTACCTCTAAATATAAATGTTTGAATCAATTTTTAAATGGCTACACAAAATCTTCCTGGGATTTGTATTGGTACTAATTGAATCTAAGATCAATTTGAGAATAATTAACAACTTAGTATGTTTTCTAATATATGAACACAGTGTATTTCTTTATGTACTTAGGTCTTCTTTGATTTCTTTCATCAGTGTTTTGTTGTTAGATTTATATACAGTGTTTCTTTTATTTCTGTGTGGTACTTAAAAGATTGTGTTCAACTGTTCATTAGGAAAGCAGTTTATTTTTGAATATTGACTTTTTACCCTATAGCTTTAATAAACTCATTTATTAGTTTTAGGATATTTTATATAGATTTATTGGAATATTTTATATATAGACAATCATGCTGTCTGCCATTAGTGACAGTTTAACTTACTACTTTCTAATCTGTATGCCTTTTATTTCTTTTTCTTAGCTTATTGCACTGACAAGGGCTTCCAGCATAATGATGAACAGGGTTGATGAAATCGGACGCTGTTGCCTTTTACCTAATCTTAGAGAGAATCAGTTTTTTACTATCACATGTGATATTAGCTGTAGGTTTTTGTACCTCCTTTGTATCATGTGAAAGAGACTCCCTTCTGTTCCTAGTTTGCTGATGGCTTTTAGCATTAATGGATGTTAAATTTGGTGAAATGTTTTTTCTGCATCTATTGAGTTGATCTTACAGTTTTTTTATGTTTAGTCTGTTAAAATGGTAAATTATACTGATTGATTTTTGAATGTTGAACTAGCCTTGCTTTTCCAGATTAAACTCTACTTGGTCATAATGTATTCTCCTATTTATATATTTTTGGATTCAATTTGCTAATGTGATTTGAAGAGTTTTGCATTAACATTCATGAGGTATATTGATCTGTGTTTTATTTTGTTATGATGTCTGTATGGTTTTGGTTTCAGAGTAATGCTGGCCTCATAAAAGGAATTAGGACGTCTTCTCTCCTATTTTGTGGAAAAGATCATGTAGAATTAGAATTATTTCTTTCTTAAATGTTTTACAGAAATGACCAAAGAAATTATCTGTGCCTGGAATTTTTATATTGTTGAAAGATTTTATCTATAAATTCAATTTTTAAAATAGTAACAGGTCTATCCAGGTGATCTGTTTCTTCCTAAGTGAGTTTTGGCAGTTTCTGTCTTTTCAGAAATTGCTCAGTTTCATCTAAGCTGTTAAATGTATGAACAGAGAGTTGTTTATAGTATTTCCTTAATATTTATTTAATGTCTATAGAGTCTGTAATGATAATCTCACCTATCACTTCTGATACTGATAATTTGTGTATTCTTTCTATTTTCTTGGTCAATCTTGCTAGAGTTTGATAAATTTTGTTGATCCTATGTAGGAGCAAGCCTTTGGTTGCATTGTTTTTCTCCATTCTTTTTTTGTTTTTGGTATTACTGATTTCTTCTCTAATATTTATTATTTCTTTGCTTCTGTTTGCTTTAGGCATACTTTTATGTCTCTGGTTTCCTAAGGTGGAAGGTTATTGATTCTAGATTTTTCCTTTCTAATCCATGGATTTAATGCTATACGTTTCACATTGAGTATTGCTTTAGCTATATATTACAGATTTTGTTGTTTTATTTTAATTTTCATTTCCTTTAAAGTATTTTCTAATTTTTTTTGAAATTTCCTCTTTGATTCATGGATTTTTCAGAAATATATTTTTTAATTTCCAAATACTTGGAGACTTTTAGGGTATTTTTGGTACTGTTTTTAATTTCAAATTTATTTGTTATTTTCAGACTATCATTGTATGATTCCAGTTGTTTAAAATTTTTTAAGGTTTGTTTTATGGCATAAATCCTGTCTATATTTGTAATGTTCCATGTGCACTCGGAAAAAAATGTCCTCACTATTATTGAGTGAAGGGCATTTTGCAAGTTGGTTAGGTTGATTTGTTTGATACTGTTGTTCATGGCTTCAATATCCTTGCTAGTTTTCTGTCTACGTGTTCTCTCTTCAGTCTTATCAGTTTTAGCTTTATTTATTTTGGAGCTCTGTTGTTAGAGGCATACACATTAAAGACTATTATGTCTTCTTGATGAATTGACCCTTTTGTCGTTGCATATGTCCCCCTTTATCCTTGATAGTTTTCTTGTTCTGAAGTCTATTTTTTCTGACATTACTATTGCCAGTACAGCTTTCTTTTGATTAGTGTTTTCATGGTATATCTTTTACCATCATTTTACTTTTAATATAACTATATTATTATATTTAAAGTGGATATCTTATAGATAGCTAACAGTTGGATCATATAGTTTTATCCAATCTGATAGTGTCTCTCTTTGTTGATCAAATTGGACCATATATATTCATCTATCTTCAATTTCACTGACTCTTCTGTTATCTCTGTTCTGCTATTGAGCCCGTAGTATGGGACTTTTCATTTCAGATACTATGTTTTTCAGTTCTAAAATTTCCATTTGGTTCTCATAATCGTTTTTGGGTTTTCTTTTGCTTCTGAGAATGTCTCCGTTTATTTCAAAAATGTTCACCTTTATCTCATGGAGTATGGTTATATCTGCTTTAAAGTTTTTTTTCTGGTAATTTCAAATCTGTCTATTTCTTTGAGAATTAACCACATCCTTATTCTTTGTGTGTTGAGTAATTTTGGATTGCATCCCGGAAATTTTGAATATGAGACTCTGGGTCCTGTCAAAATCTTCTGGATAAGATTGATTTTTTTGGTTTAGCAGTCTCTTAGCTGTCTTTCTGTGGGTGATGTTGCGATGTCAGTTCAGATTTGTAAGCCTTCACTATACTGTTTGAATCTACTCCTCGGCATTCATTACTGAGGAGTTAAATGGACTAGGATTTATAATATTGTTTAAAGCCTCTGATGTGCTTCTTTAGATGTGTTCCATGCATGCACAGCTTCAGGTCTTTTCTCCTCAGAATTTCTCCCACCCCTGCCCCACTTTCCATATCCCAGGGGCACCTTTTTGTATACTTTTTTAATGGCCAAATGATGAAGTTCCTTCAGAGTTTTCTCTTCCCTTGCTATTGCACAATTTCATGCCAACATTGGGGGCAAAGTGGTAAGAAAAAAGACAGAAAAATATTTGGATTTCCCTTACATTCTGTGCACAACAGGGATCTCTTTTTTTACTTCTGTCCAGAAAGACAGGTTTTTTTGCTCAGTGTTTTGGGTAACTGCACCACTGCTTCTTCTATTGTGATAATACAGCTCTGTGAGTAGGGTTAACCTTGGGGTAGAGACAAAAGAGAATAAAGAAAAAACGAAACATGAAATAAAACATGGATTTATGCCCATGCTGTGTGGTTCACATATGATCATTTTTTCAGTTATCTATTTTGAGTTGTTGCTACCTGTGCCTGCTCCACAGTTCCCCCACTAAGCCAGAAAATAGAAAGAAAGAAAAAACTTAGAAAACTCACTACGCCATTACCGATAATTCCTCAAGTTAGTATTTTCCTCCCCTTCATTTGTTGTTATTTACCTTTTAGAAGCTGTAAGTAGTTGTTTTTTGTATTTTGTTCAACATTTTTAGATGTAATCAGTGAAGGAAATAGGCTGTAAAAAGCCTAGTGCGTCTTGGTTAGCATCAGATGTCCTTTCCTCTGGTTTTGAAATGCTGCTCATTGGACAAGTATTTTCTGTGCAGGGATAATGTCTTAGAGAATTTCAAGTTTTAGAATTATTTAATTTGTATGGTGTTTGCCCCATGACTTTACTATTTCTATATCAGTGGATTATCACATGCAACCTTTATTTGATCTAGGAAAAAAAAGAATAAAGAATGAGCACGGACCCTTCCTTTGAAGGAATAAACAATTTAGTTGGATGATGCAGCTAAGGAATTATAGAATTACCATAATATAATATTACTATTATATGCAAGTACCATAAATATAACATGGATGAATTGCTAAAGAAGTTCAGAGAGAAAAGAGATGGAGAGAGGCTTTGTGGACTACATAGCTTTTGAGCTGATGTTCAAACATGAGTAGGAAACGGGAAAAGATGGGGGAGAAGTGCATTTTGGACAAATAAACAGGATGAACATAGGTATTGTGGCTAAAAAATGTGCAAGTGATACAAGAGTGAGTAATTCAATTTATTTAGGAAAACATAAATGCTGTTTAACATCCACACATAATCCTCCAAACTTAAAAATGTATTTCTAAAATGTGACAGAATGAAAACTGTTTATATATTTATATCTTTATTTCTTTCTAATTTCCCTTCTCTCACTCTCTTTAGAGTGATTTTTCATTAGTTAATTGCATCCAAGATGTTACATTACTCTTTTGATGTCTTTTCTTACATAATTAATGTCATAGACTGAATTATGCTGCCCCACCAAATTTTTACGTTGAAGCCATAACTCCCAACGTGACTGTATTTGGATATAAGTCCTTTCTTTTTTTTTTTTTAAAAAAAAAAGACACGGTCTCACTCTGTCACCCAGGCTGGAGTGCAGTGATGCAATCCTGGCTCACTGCAAACTCAAGTGATCCTCGCACTTCAGCCTCCCAAGTAGCTGGGACTAGAAGTGCACACCACCGTGCCGGGCTAATTGCTTTTTTGTAGAGATGGGGTTTTGCTATGCTGCCCATGCTGGACTTGAACTCCTGGGCTTAAGTGATCTGTCCACCTCAGCCTCCCAAAGCACTGGGATTACAAGCATGAGCCACCATGCCGGCTCAGAACATAGGTCCCTTAACGAGGTAACTAAGGTTAAATGAGATCATAAGGGGGAGCCCTCATCAAATAGTACTGGTGTCCTTGTAAGAAGAGGGAGCAGTACCAGAACATCTTGCATGCAACAAAGGCCATATAGGACACATCAAGAAGGTACTCTCTGCAAGTCAAGCAGAGAGGCTCTGCAGAAACCAAACCTGCTGAAACCTTAGTCTTGGACTTTCAGGGTCCAGAACTGTGAGAAAATCAATTCTGTTGTTTAAGCCAGTCAGTCAGTGGTATACTGTTATGGCAGCCAGAGTGACACAAGGATAATGCTCACATTGGAGGATAAGAAGACTGTTTTCTTTTTTATCTAAGCTCCTTTTTTTTTTTTTTTTTGAGACAGTCTCTCTCTCTGTCGCTAGGCTGGAGTGCCGTGGTGAGATCTCGGCTCACTGCAACTTCCGACTCCCTGGTTCAAGCGATTCTCCTGCCTGAGCCTCCTGAGTAGCTGGGATTACAGGCACGCACCACCACACCCAGCTAACCTTTGTATTTTTAGTAGAGACGGAGTTTCACCATGTTGGTCAGGATCGTCTCGATCTCCTGATCTTGTGATCCTCCCGCCTCGGCCTCCCAAAGTGCTGGGATTTCAGGCGTGAGCTACCAAGCCCGGCCTAAGCTACATGTTAATTTATACCAAGCTCTAACTAATAACTGATAAAAATATGTTCTTTTATTTTGGGGGACAAGTTATCCATTGATGTTCCAATTTCATGTTATAATGAGAGTGAATTTAATATGTTACCCTGTTTTACCCCCCTACCTTTTTTTCTTTTCAATTTTTTTGCCTCAGTCATCTTTTATTTTCTCCTACTGCTCTTCTAATGCCCTAAATGAATTTGCTCTGCTCACTTTCGTTTTTTGTTTTTTCACTTGATTTCATTGAAATGTCATACTTCCCATGCTGTGCTCACTTTTGAAGGGCGTGGCAGTATCTTTAGAAAACTGGTCAGGATTATAGCTTGTGTTGATTGAAACTTCTAAGAGAAAGAAAAAGAATAGTGATTTTATTGCCAATTACATTTCACACAAGGTAGAAAGCTATGTGGTTGGATATCATATGGTAATGGTAGATACTGATGAACTCATCTGTTCACTACACTCTGGAAAATAAACTGGGTTCCTCCTGGGGTATTGCCCTTGTTCTTATCATAAAGCAAATACGTAATGAACTACATATATGACACTAAATACACAAGTGTTTGAAACCAAGATTGGGTCAACAATTGTGTTAACACTTAAGTGTCCCTGGATATTATGAAGTTTAGATGATATAAATTATGCTTTTTACCTTTTTGTTAGGCCGTTATTTCTTTAATGGTCTAGATTTTGAGATATAATATTCCAAACCTCTTTCCCTATTGTACAAATGATAGCAGGTGGAAACTAAGGAAGCAAAGTGACTTACCCAAGGTCACATGATTCATTAATGGGAGGGCTTAGTGAAGAGCTGAAGTTTCCTTATTTCCAACACAGTCCTCTTGATGGTTGTCACTGTGACATAATTAGCAAGAACAGCAAATATTTTCAAAAGTGTAATTTAACATTTAGAAATTGTAATTTTCCAAAAAGAGTATAATAACTTGTATTAACTTTGCAGGATGGTTTCTGTAGTTGCCATTCAGGTAACCCACTCAATCTACATGTCTCTGTTTTAAGAACATAGTTTCTCATAAGTTAAAAAGTAAAATATTACAATAAAGGGCAAACTTTTAAAAAGTGACCTGTGATGTGAACATGATTAAATAGTGTAAAAACAAATCATGGCTTGACCAGCATCATCTTTCTCCTCCTTTTCAGGAATGCAAGAAGGTGGCCTCTGATGATAGATCCTCAAGGTCAGGCTAATAAATGGATCAAGAACATGGAAAAAGCCAATAGTCTTTATGTGATTAAACTTAGTGAACCAGACTATGTCAGGACTCTGGAAAATTGCATCCAGTTTGGTACTCCTGGTATGTAGTTGAATAACTAAGACACATTACAGAAGTGCCTGGGGAGGGAACACTTAACCCAAAACTATATAGATTGTTTCAAGCGATCCTCCCACCTAAGCCTACCAAGTAGTTGAGAGTATAGGCACACGCCCCTACGCCTGGCTGATTTTTGTATTTTTTGTAGAGATGGGGTTTTGCCATGTTGCCTAGGCTGGTCTCAAACTCCTGGGCTCAAGCAAACTGCCTTCCTTGGCCTCCTAAAGCATTGGGATTAAAGGCATTAGCCACTACGCCTGGCCCAGACTCATCTTAAACAGCGACTTGGTTAACATTTTTCATTATTTAATGATAATTAATCGAATGAGAATTTTAAAGATTATAAACTTCCCAGAAGGTTAGGAGATTTTCTTTGTCTCGAGATTCATTTGTGATGCTTCCCCTAATTTAACTGTTTTAATTTTTGTCTGTTGTTTCCCTTTAGTTCTCATTATGTCTCCAATTCTGCATTTAAAAGGGCCACTTGATATATGCCAATAGTATTTTAACACAACACTAGTTCAGTTATTTATGTATTCCTCTCTCAACTTACCGTATAGAAGTGGCAGAGAGGCGAGACGGGTCGCGGCTCACACCTGTAATCCCAGCACTTTGGGAGGCTGAGGCGGGCAGATCACCTGAGGTCAGGAGTTCAAGACCAGCCTGGCCAACATGGTGAAACCCTGTTTTTACTAAAAACACAAACATTAGCCAGGCATGCTGGCGGATGCCTGTAATCCCAGCTACTCAGGAAGCTAAGGCAGGAGAATCGCTTGAACCTGGGAGGTGGTGGTTGCAGTGAGCCAAGAGAGTGCCACTGCACTCTAGCCTGGGCAACAGAGCGAGACTCCATCTCAAAAAAAAAAAAAAAGAAGTGACAGAGAGGAGAGTACAGATTTTATGTGCCTGGTTATTATCTGCCATCTAAAATAGAGAGATTATAAACATGAGAAAGATTTTTAATACAACCCTTATGCAGATGTCACATTTATCAAAGCAAAAAAACAGAAAACTTGTGATTTTAGTAAATTGGGGTTATTAGTCATGCTTTAAATTCATGTAGCCCATCAAATTTTGACTATATGACCAAATAAAGGTAAACACTTAGGAAACTACAATCTATTTAGCTCCAGGATGGTGCAGCAAGTCTCACTTGTTATTAGACATAATATAATATAAAAGAATCATAATAAATATTCCAGGTAGTCTTATGGACACCTTATTTGTGCATATTAAGAGGGAGTTCATTTTAAAATATTAATTATAGTTTAAGGCTCTATTAGAATAAGTATGAAATGAAGACAGTCTAAGTCTACCTATGAAATTTTGTGTTTATGTAATAGACACATAGACACATGCACACATGGTATTTCATTCATTTGGTGTTCTTAGCATATAGAATGTAATATAGGAGTTACATAGAAGAGGGGAACATGATCTCTACTACTAAATATTTTGCCTGTTTAACAGTGAGATCAGATATATGTGTGTGTGATGTGCGCATCACTGTAATAAAATTAGAAAGTGGTTATCACTAATTCTTATTGGGATCAATGTAGTTAATGGGTAGGGAACTGGCCTTGGATTCAGAGTACTTGCCTCTGTCACTCAGTGTTTGCTTCAGTGACCTTCCTGAGACTCAGTTTCCCCATCTATATTTTAACCATATAGAACGAAGAAGAAATAAATTATGTATGTTGGATACTTAACGGCAGTGTCTGTTGATCAATTTATGTTTTTTGTTGAACATTTACTGTATGATTTATGTGTATCATATTTTAGTATGATATAATAAGAAAGGCACAGATGATGTACTGTAGGAATTCAGAGGAATCGGGGAAGACGTCTTGAAGGAACTGGCACCTTAAATACTTTAAGTAGGCTGGACACAGTAGCTCATGCCTGCAGTCTCAGCACTTTAGGAGGCTGATATGGGAGGATTACTTGAACCCAGGAGTTTGAGGCTAACTTGGGCAACATAGTGAGACCCATCTTTACAAAAAATACAAAAATTAGCTGGGCGTGGTGCTATGTGCCTGTGGTCCCAGCTACTCAGGAGGCTGAGGTGGGAGAATCACTTAAGCCCAAGAGGTCAAGGCTGCAGTGAACTATCATAGCACTACTGTACTCCAAACTCCAACCTGGGCAACAGAGTGAGATCCTGTCTCAAAAAAAAAAAAAAAAGAAAGAAAGAAAAAAAACCAAACCCTAAAACATTAAGTAATTAAAATTACTTAGGTTAATTTAAATATTCAAATAATTTCCTTGACACAGTAAAAGACAATTATGATAATTGAGCATCTACCATATGCTTGACATTCTGGAGATTTCTGTGATGTCAGTCACAAATCTTGATGTTAGAATTCCATAATTTTAGACCCAAAAGGGCCATAGAGATTATCAGTTTAGTGTTTTCCAAAGTATGGGTCACAACCATGGGAGAGAGAACCAATTTAGTGGGTCATGACCAATATTTTGTTAATAAGATGTAATAGGAAGGAATAGAACATAGTAGGCTGCAAGGCATAATATAAAGGTAAGCATTATGTCATGAAATATTTTGTTTAAATTTTATATGCATATATATGTACTTAGTCAATATTTAAAATGTATTTCCTACTTTGAGTTGTGGCCAGAAAAGTTTGAAATCCAGTGGTAAATGAGATACCATCATCTCACAGCAGTTAGAATGGTGATCATTAAAAAGTCAGGAAACAACAGGTGCTGGGGAGGATGTGGAGAAATAGAACAGTTTTACACCATTGGTGGGACTGTAAACTAGTTCAACCATTGTGGAAGACAGTGTGGCGATTCCTCAAGGATCTTGAATTAGAAATACCATTTGACCCAGCCATCCCCTTACTGGGTGTATACCCAAAGGATTATAAATCATGCTGCTATAAAGACACATTGTTTATTGTGGCACTATTCACAATAGCAAAGACTTGGAACCAACCCAAATGTCCATCAATGATAGACTGGATTAAGAAAATGTGGCACATATACACCATGGAATATTATGCAGCCATAAAAAGGGATGAGTTCATGTCCTTTGTAGGGACATGGATGAAGCTGGAAACCATCATTCTCAGCAAACTATAGCAAGGACAAAAAACCAAACACCACATGTTCTCACTCATAGATGTGAATTGAACAATGAGAACACTTGGACATAGGAAGGGGAACATCACACACTGGGGCCTATTGTTGGGTGGGGGGAGAGGGGAGGGAAAGCATTAGGAGATATACCTAATGTAAATGACGAGTTAATGGGTGCAGCACACCAACATGGCACATGTATACATATGTAACAAACCTGCATGTTGTGCACATGTACCCTAGAACTTAAAGCATAATCAAATAATAATAACAACAATAATTAAAAAAAAGGAAATCCAGGGGTAATTTCAGCCACTTCATTTTATTGACAAGTTAAGTGAGGTATTAGAGAATGTTAATTAAATGGCTTAACCAAGGTAATTACCCCTTAACTAGACTGGTCCCAGTAAGGGTTAGTGATGGATGTCCCCTTTCTATTTATGTGTGTATCATATCACCATACTATATACTAATTAAGCCAGTTAAGAGGAGTGCTGAAACTAGTCCCTAAGTCTTCTGCCTTTGTCTGGTGCTTACTGTGTTAAGCAAGATTTTCTTTCAGTTGATTTAACCTACTTTTTGGAATAAAATACTTTTTAAATGCTAATGATTATTTACAATGCTTTCTAAGGTTAGTCATCAGAGAAGAGTGAAAAGTTTTAATCTCTTAATGGAAGGAGAGATAGATGTCAGATTCTAAAACTATTTCTATATTTAACCATCAAGTAAAAGAATTGGTTACTGTTATACGTTGACGACATAAAGACTCTTCCATTTAAGGAGTTATCTTTAAATATTGGCCTCTTCAGGGACAGTGGCTTTTGATCTGTTGTCCCCTCTCAGGCGGCCTGGGTTGAGCAGGCAGAAGTTTTTGCCTGCTTCAGCTGCCTCCTTCAACTAGCCTCTACTTCAACCAGAGCAGGTCTCACTTTTCTTTTTTATATTGCAGTTTATGATAAGATCCTCTTTGAAAAGAAGTATTCTGCTTCTTAAAAAAAAAAAAAGTTTGAAAGCCAGCGTTCTAGAAAATAAAGGTACATCTGCGTTCTAGAAAATAAAGGTACATCTGTATTAGCTATACCAATGGATAAGGTGTGCATAAAATACTAATCATACAAAGATTGCTGATAAAGAAATCAATTTGTAGAGAAGATATTTTAATGACTTTCCATTGAATCTGTCAAAACAAAACAAAACAAAACAAAAACCTTTATATCGACAGCAGAATTTATCATATCTGAGCCTTCCTTACTTTTCTTATCTCCCAGCACTTTACTGTCTTTCCCCCTTGTGTATAACAAACCAGGGATACAAAACTACCTCTGGTTTAATGTTTCTTTCATTTGCTCATTTATTTGTCCATTCATTCATTTAATTAACGTTTATTTTGCAACTACCATGTACCAGGTAGTGTGGTAGGTACTAAAAACATCATGAATAAAACAGACTCAGTCTTTACTTTCATGAAGCTTATAGGTTAAAGGGGCAGAAAGAGATTACAGACAAAATGAGGATTAGAAGATAGGAGTGCAGGGTACTTGGGAGCAGCCAGTATTAAAACAACATGGCATCGTTTCAGTCTCTTAGCTTGTTTTTGCTCTTCCATCCATCTGGTGGATTCCTTTAAATTCCGTCCTTTAAGATACAGCTCAAATACTTCTTTTTCTGTGACATCTCGACCCCTCCAATGAAGTGCCAACACTGAAACTTTCATGAATTTCCATGATTGCCTGTATTTTGTGTGCATAACCATTTGTTTCTCTACTACAAGCTGTTTAAGGGGACCTGATAGGTGTTCAGTAATTGTTGAGTCTTCTTTTGATAAAATATTCTACAGAGTTGAACATAAGTTGTAGAAGAAGAATTTTTTCTGTTATTTTGAGGTCTCACATGGAATAATGTAGATAATTCATAACTAAAAAATCGACATTATTTAATGTCCTACATGCAAGAGAAATTTGAAAAGAACATTTAATTCTCGTTATGTTTCTGTTGCTAAAGATAACTGTTTGTTTTGAGTGAGATGATGATCTGCCTTACTCAAAAATATTAGTGGCTGTGTGCTTGGATTCCTAGTCTTGGTAGTCTTGGTTTCCCATAAGCTTTGCACATACTGTAATGTCTGGCACTTGAGAATGAGAAATGAGGTTTTAACATAAACCAGCAAATTGTTTATCTTGATGACAGAAACATGAAGAGAAATCTGTCTCTTGAATTTGCTCCTATAATTTCAACATGGTATATATTTTGATCTAATTAAAAGTTGAAGTCAAAATAAAATGGCAAAATTAAAGAGAGCATTCTGGGTAATTCACGTACCTATACATTTTTTTCTCTTTTTAAATTTAAAATGCTTTTAATTTTCCAGTGAGATGTATAATATAATAAACATTCAGTACTAAGGATATATTTCTTTGAAATCAAGACACTACAAATATCCTTCCTAACAGGATTAAGACTTGATTCTAGCAATAAGACAATAAATGTTCAAGTCTGTAATATTTAAGTTTCATAATGTATATTTTAGCTTCAAAAATTATACTTGCATATATTAATATAGACACTCTTAACTACATTTCAAACTAGGAAAAATGTTAGGGTGAGTAGGGGATGAAAATATGTAGTTATTTTTAGCCAACATTAAATATCAGATTTTATGCAAAAAATTAATATTGATAAATGTTGAGGCAATAAGCGAAACTGAAACATTATAATCTTTCTTAAACAGAATTTCGATTTAAAATGGTTGAGCAAATTAGATTTTAAAAATATGATCATGTAAGAGTGAAAATGAAAAATTGATATCTGTTATCACTTTTATTGTTTAACATTGTTAGGAAAGTTGTTTTCAATTCAATAAAACAAGAAACAATGAAGCTGCTATAACATTTAAAGGAAGAAACAATTGATTCAGTAGGGCCAGATATATTGAACAAAAACAAAAAAAAGAAACAAAATTATCATTATCATATTTATAAACAATATACCTCATCTAGACAACTAAAGATAATTAACTGAAAGGTATCAGGATTTAAAAATTCAGTGGAATAGATATATTCCAAAAAGAATATTAAATCAGTAACAACTGAGAACCAAAATAGGTGGGTAGTTATTATAGTCAACCAGTGAATAGAAACAAAGCAAAACAAAACAACAAAATAAAAACCTAGAGTAATTTTAACAATAAAAAGTGAGAAAAAGACAAAACTTTTCAGAAAAACAAGAGAAGGCTTGAGTACGACAGCTCTTTTTCTCTGACGGGAAAACTGAAAGTGTAAAGATGTAAACTTTCAGAAATAAATGTTTAGAAAATAATACTTAACCGAGAAGAAAAAAGAGTAATGAGCCACAAAACATTGAGAAGAGTAAGTTTCGAATTAACTGGAATAAGCTCTGGAATGAACCCTAATATATGTAAGCCTTTGATGCACTATAAATTAAGCATTATAAACCAACAAAAAAATGATACAACACACCAGCAAGTAGTATTAGGAAAATTGGCTTTGTGGAAAAACATTTTAGGTCAGAGTTTCACTTCACATCAAAATATGTTCCAGATGAGTTTAAAAATTAAATATGAAAGAAAAAAGAAGACAAATGCTAAAAGGAAACACAGTCCTTTGATGGGAAAGGACGTCCTAAGCAGATATACAATGGAAAAAAAATATATGTTATATATATATTTATATATATGTTATATATATTATATATGTATATATATATTTTTATATAGTATATATATGTATTTTTATATGTATAAATATATATAAATATATATATGTGTCACCCAGGCTGGAGTGCAGTGGCACGATCTCAGCTCACTGCAAGCTCCGCCTCCCGGGTTCATGCCATTCTCCTGCCTTAACCTCCTGAGTAGCTGGGACTAGAGCAACCCACCACCACACCCAGCTAATTTTTTTGTATTTTTAGTAGAGATGGGGTTTCACCATGTTAGCCAGGATGGTCTCGATCTCCTGACCTCGTGATCCACCCACCTCGGCCTCCCAAAATGCTGGAATTACAGGTGTGAGCCACCACGCCCGGCCTGGAAAAAATATTTGAAAAGAAAAAGTTTCAACCTATGAAATTTATTTGTATCTTAATTTAAGCCATAACAGTATAAGCCAAATACCTTAAGACAATGGGGAATTATGTTTTCTGCCTTGATATTTGACAAAACTGTGAATTATTAAATTTTTAAGGTATATCAATTTTTAAACAGTTCTTAGCTTCAAGAGATTCTTGCAGCTGAAGTTTTATGATGTCTAGGATTTGTTTATAAATAATCCAGGTTAGATAAGGAATGGATGAAACTAGACTGGCCGAATTTACAAGGCTTAAAGCAGGGTGATTGGTAGGTATATCAGGTACCAATTATATACCATTCTCTTTATTTTGAGAAAGGCTTGAAAATTTCTACAACAAAAACTTAAATTATAAGAAGAAATATAAGCTAATTTAAAAGCAAGTGGAAGGTCAGGTACAGTGGCTCATGCCTGTAATCCTAGCACTTTGAGAGTCTGAGGTGGGAGGACTGGTTGAGCCCAGGAGTTTGAGACCAGTCTGGGCAACATAGCAAGACCCCGTCTTTAAAAAAAAAAAAATTAGCTGGGCCTGGTGGTGCATGCCTGTAGTTCCAGCTATGCGAGGTTGAGGTGGGAGGACTGCCTGAGCCTGGAGGTTGAGGCTACAGTGAACTGTGATCACACCACTGCACTCCAGCCTGGGAGACACAGCTAGACTCTGTCTCAAAAAAAATAAAATAAAATAGGCTGGGGGCAATAGTTCACACCTGTAATCCCAGCACTTTGGGAGGCTGAGGTAGGCAGATTGATTGAGTTCAGGAGTTTAAGACCAGCCTGGGCAACATGGTGAAGCCCTATCTTTACCAAAAATACAAAACATTAGCTGGGTGTGATGGTACCCACCTGTAGTCCCAGCTACCCAGGAGGCTGAGGTGGGAAGATGGCCTGAGCCCAGGAGGTAGAGGTTGCAGTGAGCTGAGATTGTGCCACTCCAGCCTGGGCAACACAGTGAGACCCCATCTCAAATAAATAATTAAATAAGAACAAGTTGAAAACTGGGGGAAATATTTGCTAAAACAATGTTTAAAAATACAGATAAAGTTTTTAAAGTAGCACATGTGGCAATGAGTGCTGATTGTTCCTGCCGTCCACTCACCTTTGTCTTTAGTATCAGCACCCCTGTGTTACATGAGAACATTGCATCCAGACTAAAGAACTTATTTCCTAACCTCTGTTGTGGTTATATATGGCCATATGACTGTGGTTGGGTTTGGTCAAATTACTGTATTCTGGCCAAAAAGATGAGCGTGGAAGTGCCATTTGTGACTCCCAGGAAACACCCTTAAAGGATATTTCTTCTTTTTTTCTCTGATGGTTGGAAAAAAACCATCATTTTTCTCCTGTATATGAGACGTAAATTTCTCCTTGTTGTCATTGCTATCATTTTGGGTTTTCTGATGCTTGTCACTGAACCCAGTTGTAAATAATATATCCTACAATGAAAAAAAGGTCAAGTATGTTAGTATACAGTTTCCAGAAAAAAAATATAGTTAGCCAAAGAACAGCTAAAAACACCCTGCCAAAAATACAAATTTAACAGTATTTTTTACCTATCAATAATAAAAGTCACAAATATATTATTGAATGCTGACAGTATGGTATAGTGGTTAAGAGAGTGACAAAGGAGTCAGACAGCCAGTTTCAAGTCCCTGCTTTGCTTTGTCATTTACTAGCTGATTTAACTGAAAAATTTATTTTTGATTGCCTGTCCTATTTCATCTGCAAAACATGCTTTTTGAAGTTATGAGGATGGCAAGAAAATACAATGCTAGCATGGTGTCCAGCATCTGTAAATACAGTGATATTTTGTAAAAATAGGTTTAAAAACAAATGACACAATGAGTGCTCATTGCAACTCTGAAATCTCTACAGCTTTTCAGGAAAGTAACTTGGAATACAAATAGCTTTTAAAATGTTCATAACTATTGACCATTAATTCTACTTCTAGGGCTCCAGCCTGATTAAATAATTAGAGATGAACACAAAGGTTTATTCATAAAGATGTTCACTGTGGCATTATTAATAATAGTGTAAAAGTAGAAGCAATCTAAACAATAGAAAATTAACATATTTAATACATTATGATGCATTCATATTATTTAACAATGAAAAATAATCCTTTTATGCAAGTAGAAAATAAAAATGAGTTTAAAAATAACCTGACATGCCTGCCTTGGCTGAGATCTCAGCAACGGAGCAAATCACCAAGAAGACAATTTTAGGAATTCATTTAGCCAGGAGTAGCCTGTGGAGAAATATGTCTGCATTTTCATGGCAATTGAGATCCAAATACCTGTCACCCCAGCACCCTGAGCCCATTTCTTCCCCTCCAGATTGCACACCCATCCCTTGAGGGACATCTACAAAATGCCATCATCCAAATTTGGCTATGATAGCACCCCATATACCAAAATGTAAGACTTTAACTCAGCAAAGATATCAATAGCCTTAACAATGTCACTGATCTTTGATCCAGGGATTCCCGTTCTAGAATGCTATCAGAGGGAAATACTCTGAAATGTAGTTCTTTTAACACAGTGCTTGTTATAATATTCAGAACAAGAAACAATCCAAATATCTAATAATAGAACACTGGTTTAAAAAAGAGAACACTAATATGATACACTATTATGCAGTAATTACAAGCATGCTTATTAGAGTTTTCAATAACATGGCGAAACATTTATGCTGTAAGTCAAAAAAAATAATTAGGATGCAAAATTCAATATGTTTAGTCTCAACTGTGTATGGAGAAAGATAAATAACACTAGAGATAATAGTTTTATATTCGAGTTATACTATGTGTAATTTGTGTCATTTTTCTTTTTTTCCTTATTTATGTTTGAGACAGGATATTGCTCTGTGGCCCAAGCTGGAGGGCAATAGCTTGATTATGGCTAACTGCAGCCTTGACCTCCCAGGCTCATACAATCCTCCCAGCTCAGCCTCCCAAGTAGCTGCCACCTGGCTAATTCTTGTATTTTCTTTGTAGAGACTTTGTAGACAGGATCTTGCCATGTTGCCTAGGCTGGTCTTGAACTGGACTCAAGCAATCCTCTCAAAGTGCTGGAATTACAGGCGTGAGCTACCGTGCCTGGCCTTTGTGTCATTTTTCTATCAGTCTATATGCTGTATGAGTCAATTATTAAAATATTAGGGAGAAGTAGAGATAGTAATTAAGCAAATCTAATTAGGAGCAGTTTTCCATTTCTTATTTATACCTTCCTTCCTGTACTTTGCAGATGTTCTACAATAAGCATTTTTAATAATTAAAAATACAGTAACAGTTTAAATAAGTACAACTGGAAATGCCTTTTCTCTGGTGTCTCAGATGGATAAACTTTACTGCCATAATACCTGGACACCTAGTGAACCCCAGGGCAGGCAGCGTGCACCTGGCAGGACTATGACTCAGGAGAAGGGAAGAAGGCAGGATGACTAGGTAGATCCACCACTTAAGTCCTTCCCACAGAATGTAGCTATTTTTATGGCATTATGTCTTTATACTTTTCAGAAGACACAAATAATTTTGTAGGTATCTAGGAACAGAATTTATCTATAAGGCTGAAAGCACTTGGAGGGTTGAATGTTTATAGTCAATATTTAAAATAACATGAAATCTTTTCTGATTTTACTCCAGTGTTGCTAGAAAATGTTGGCGAAGAACTAGATCCTATTTTGGAACCTCTTCTACTAAAACAAACCTTTAAGCAGGGTGGGAGTACATGTATCCGGCTTGGGGACTCCACAATTGAATATGCACCTGACTTCCGCTTCTATATTACTACCAAGTTAAGAAATCCTCATTATCTTCCTGAAACATCAGTAAAGGCCAGTATATGAAATGAATATTTCTTTATCAGATTTTGTAATTAGTGACTATATATTCCTCCTGAATCATAGTAACAAGTCTTCCTAAGAAAAATGGATTTTGCCTTATTTTGGCGTTTCCTGAAATTATTGCTATAATAATTTCCAAATGTTGCTTTGGTAAGTACATGTAAGTAATAAAGGAACCTTCAGTATGCTGTGGAAAAAAAAAAAAAAAAGGTCATCAGAATCAAATTTCTATAATGGATATGATTCTTAGATTTTCATTGTTAAAAATAGAAGACATATACCCACATTCTTTTTTTGTAATAAATGATAATATGCTAATTATTGAAATTGAAATTCAGAAACAGAACTCCATTTTTCTTTCTCAGACTAAGGTTGCTGCTATCTGATTTTATGTAATTACTTAGAAGAACTGTTTTCAATCGCTCTTCTTTTAGAATACTAAAATTTCCTTTAAAGAGTAAATTTAGCTTTAAGTTTTAGTCAGTGACTAAAATGTCCTGAGATGTTGATCTGCAACTGAGCTCCTAGGTTTATGGGCTACAACTTATTCTGTTTTTAGTCCTGCTTCTTAGCCTTGGTTGGCATTCATTAAATGTTTGTGGAGTGAGTGAGTGAGTGAAGGATTGCTTTCATTTACAGAAGCAAGCAGGAGAAGACATTAAGAAATGCTTATTTAGATTTTGAAAGTTATATAGAGAGGCAAGAGTTATGTAGTGAATTCAAATACTTGCCTTTATTGGAAATATTTAAATTAACATAGGCATCTCTCTGAAGAGAGGCAGAGAAAGGATCGAGATGGTGTAATTTATTCCCTCCAAGATGAACAAACATGATCCCTGCTCTCCAGAGGTCTATCTTATAAATAATGTATATGCAAAGTGACTAAATTGTGTGAGTAGGAAGACACGGCGGAGCTGCAGTGTGTCCTGGGAGCTCAGAGTTGAGGATATACTTAGGGTGGACATTCAGGGATGTCAGGAAGACTAGGGGAAAATGGAGTGACCCTTGAGCTTAATTTTAAAAACAGAATGTTAAAATATGGAAATTCTTGGCTATTGTTAATTAATTAAAATCCAATATTATTTAAACACTTTAAAATATCTACTATGTATTTACCCACTAGGGAAGGGAATATGCAGTAGTAGTTAAGGCCATAGATTCAGGTGCCACTTGCCAGGTGTGTGACTGGGGACATTTCATTTAACCTCTCTGTGCCTCAATTCTCTCATCTGTCAAATGGGAATAATAAAAGTATCTATCTCATAGAGTGATGTGAATTAAATAAATTAATCTGTGTAAAATGCTTAGAATAAAGCCAATAGATAGTATGAGTGTTACTTATTAGCAGTATTATTTAACATTTAAATATAAGTGAAAAAGAAGAAAGCAAAGAGGAAATGATAAAATCCCAGAGCTGTGTTAGAGAAAAATGTTTAAGTAAGTGACATGGAAAACGTTTTTTACTGTTCAGTAAAATATGTGGAACTATTGAACATAACATAAACAATTCTTAGTTCACTAATAACTGGTTATGGTAGGAGTCATAAAGCGCTGTGGGGAGGAAACTGACCTATGATTCAGTATCAAAACCCTTAAGATCCCTAGAGTGTCTTATTGCTTTATTATTTTTAATTGCTGGGATTGATTAAACAGGGACTAGAAAACGTAGTGAGGCAGTTACTTGCTTTCATTTACAAATTATAATACTTCCTCCGGATCCCACTTTTAGGATCTTTTATGTACCTTTTGCTTTCAAAAGCACCCAAGTGATGGTGTCGTGCTGGTATAATCCTTTTGAGTCTAAATGAAAATAAAATTATGAAACCATAGTTTATGGTCTTAAATGTTTATTTGAGAACAAATGACTTCATTTGAAAAGTCTTGATGTGAAAAGACCCAACATTAATGGAATATGAATGGAAACCTCCTTGTGTCTGAACACAGTGAAGTGAAAGTTGTAAAACATGCATTTTGCTACCACTGTGCCTATGGTTTTTGGATTAAAGCAAATGTAACTTGTGGATTTGGTTTCTCATGCCAATAGGGAAAATATCTTGAAAGTTTTATCCTTTTTCCATGAATAAATGGCAAAGCAGTGGAGAATTCCATAACATTTAATGAGTTTTAAAAATTGCTTATCTCATATAAATTTATGATTATATCCATGTAGTGTGTAGTTAGTGGCCTCCATGGTCTGGCATGGGACACGTGGGGGAAAAGTGTTTAACCCAGATAATATCCCATTGAGGAGGTGCCTAGGTGTGGGCGGAAGGAGGGAGTCGCCTTCCTAGGGGTTTTGCAAGAAGCTGTTTTATACTTATTGGCCACAGGTAGGACATTTTCTTACAAAAATAAAAGGTTCTATTTTTGTCCCTGCAGAGGAAGTGTTTTCTTATAAATAAAAGCAGGGAAACACGATATCTCCCACCCAGTAGCAGGAGCTGGGAATATGGAGATGTGGAGGCTCAAGCAGCTCCATCTTGGAAGCTAATCCACCAAGTTGACTTCTGATTTACCCCTGTTCTGGGAAAGGTCTAAGATTTCCAGTTTATCTACTGTGCCTCATGTAAGAGCAGGTACTTACCGTGCGTCCTGCCCTTCCGTCAAACAACCTTCAATTATTCTACACATCCCTTCTAAATCACTTCTCCTGTGGTATACGAGCCTTGGGTCTCGTGGGTAATGGCACAGGGATCCACCGACTTGTCTCGCTGCCACCCAGGACACAGACAAGGCTTCTGTTTGTTAAGTCCCTATTAGATGTTTCTTTCTAAGAAGTTGGATGCGTCAGCCTCTTTCTTCAGCCTCAGCTTCTGCTGATGTCAGGGGTAGGTATGCATAGACCCGCCCACCAGGAAACAACAGATGAAAAGACAAAAACGAAAAGTGGAGAGAACAGCAACCTCAGTAACACCATTACGTATTTTTAGTTTGTAAGAAAGGAAAACCTTTGCGCCTTGGCAATGCAAACAATTTATAAATCAGGCAACACCTCCAAAGGTGCTTTAAAAAGTCATTAAGATTAGAAAAATAACATTTTTGACTCTTTTTTTTTTTTTTAATAACCTTCCCACCAGTTGGGAAACACTGCTTGTCTTTAGGAGGGAGAGTGAGGGCTGCTTCTGGGGTTGTGCAGTGTGTACATGAAAGCAAGGTGGAGTTGAAGAGGGCTGAGATCTAGCCCCAGGGTGCCTAGGCATTGGCCTGCTATGGGGCTGATTCTGCATGCAGATGACATCTTTTTCTAATCCACATAAGGTACTTCATAGACCAGCAGAGCCTTGAGAGGAATAAAACATAAAAACAAGAACAACACTTTTGCTTCACAAATACATCTTTTGAATAAGCTGCCTATATTGGGTTTGGTTGATTATAACCTGCTACATGTAGGTAGTTTGTCCATGGAGTTGTTTCTTCTCTACTAGTTCATGTGTTTTAAAATTCAAATTAAAATTCTAATTTTTTTTTTTTTTTGAGACGGAGTCTCGCTCTGTCACCCAGGCTGGAGTGCAGTTGCCGGATCTCAGCTCACTGCAAGCTCCGCCTCCCGGGTTCACACCATTCTCCTGCCTCAGCCTCCCGAGTAGCTGGGACTACAGGCGCCCGCCACCTCGCCCGGCTAGTTTTTTGTATTTTTTAGTAGAGACGGGGTTTCACTGTGTTAGCCAGGATGGTCTCGATCTCCTGACCTCGTGATCCACCCGTCTCGGCTTCCCAAAGTGCTGGGATTATAGGCTTGAGCCACCGCGCCTGGCCTTAAAATTCTAATTTTAAAAAACCCTCAGATTTCGGTATGCCAAAATGCCTTTTTTTAGCTGCTACAATTTAGGTTAGGTGGTGATCGAAAATGTATTTAAAAGTTTTGGACAAAATTGTCACTACCATATAGAATGTGGTGGTGGTACCTGGGTTTGGGAAAGTACTTCCTATTAAGGAACCTCCTTTCATTAGGGAAACGAGGAAATCAGGAGCAAACACTGAGTCACCTCTGATGATCTGTAGTAGTTGGTGAAATTTTTGTAGAATTTTCAAGGGTAAAAAACAAGTATTTCTTTTTTATTTTTTTAAATTTTACTTTAAGTTCTGGGATACATGTGCAGAACATGCAGGTTTGTTACATAGGTATACATGTGCTATGGTGGTTTGCTGCACCTGTCAACTCCTCATCTAGGTTTTAAACCCCCCATGCATTAGGTATTTGTCCTAACGTTCTCCCTCCCCTTGCCTCACAGCCCCCAACAGGCCCCAGTGTGTGATGTCCCCCTCCCTGTGTCCATGTGTTCTCATTGTTCAACTCACACTTATGAGTGAGAACATGCGGTGTTTGGTTTTCTGTTCCTGTGTTAAAAAACAAGTATTTCTAATATTGCCGACTGCACACATTGAATTCTGACACATGTGGTAGAAAATGTTTGCCTTCAGTTACAGGTAGTAGACGAAGAGTGCTCCTTGGGTCCTACCTGCACACTCTCCAGTGGTAGAATAGATTCCTCTAAACGTGCTTTGCCTTTCTCTGCTGCTTTGTCTATACTGTTTTGTTTGCCAAGAGCAATTGTTCTCAATCCTGGCTGAACATTGAAATCACCTGGAGAGCTTTTAAAACTCCAAATACTCAGGCCATACTCTAGACCAATTAAACCAAACTCTCTGGACACAAGACCCAGACGCTACTGGTTTTTAAATTTTGCAGTACATTCCAATCAGCATCCAAAGTTGAAATCTTCTGCCGTGTAGAATGTTGCCCTCTTCTATCTCTTGACTAACTGCCAGTCACTCTTAAGTTTTAGCTCAGGTGTCCTTTGCTTGGGGGAAGCCCTCTTTGCCTCCCTCATCTGGGTTGGGTGCTCTCTGTGCTCCTGTAGCGTGCGTTGCAAGCTTACCACTCTCAGAGTCCTTATCCCATTGTATGTTCTTTGTTCTTCTGTTTGCTCAACTCAATGAAAACTTTTTGAGGGCAGGGACCAGACTGTATCTTACTCTTCTTTATGTCATAGAGCCTGACTCATGGTAGCTATTATTTTATATAAAATGCCTTAGGGGAGAATCATCAAGTGACTAAAATTTTAGGAAATAGAAGTAGCAGAGAGCAACTCCATGAACGGGGAATGTGGGCATTCTGATTGTTCATTCAATAAGTTTGTAGGGAGCATGACTTTGTGCCAAATAATAAAACCATGAAGTCAAATAAGAGACGACCCCTGTGCTAAAGTTACTTTCATTCTGGTCTAGGAGAGAGTTGTGTATGCCCTTGATTGCATACAGTGTAATGTGTGCTATAAGGAGTTAAGACCCCTATGAGGAAGTACAGAAAGTAGCCTGGGGTGGTGATTGGGGTAGAACACATTGTCTGGGAAAGTGTCCAAGAGGAGCTAACACTTGATCTGCACACTGACAGATGAATAGGAGCTAATCTGGTGGATAACAAGGGGAAGGGCATCCAAGTAGAGCAAACACTGAAGCACATGGAGGCACTTCATAGACAACGTGTATGGGATTCCACAATCAGTTCTATGCAGCTAAAATGAAAGGCATGTGAATGGGAGTAGTAGGAGGTGATGCTTAAGGCATAGGTGCGATATATACAACTATTATGTATCCACAAAAATTAAAAATTAAAAAAATTGGTGATACATGGTGATAAATAGCCATCTGACTTAAAAAAAACATAGATGTGATTCAAGACATTAGGTCAGGTAGACTACAGTATACATGAAAAAATAAAAAATAAAAGGTGAGGATTTGAAACGAAGCCAACGTCAAGACAGTGTTTATTGACTTATGGGTTCATTGGTGACCAGAGCCAGGAAGTTACTATGGTTTATTGCAGTGTGTGTGGATGGGTATACAGAGGCAGGGCAGGGAGCAGATTGTGGAGGGCTGTATTATGAAATGAAGTGGAGGCAGAAAATACATATAGATAACATTTTCAATAAGTGTCATTGTGAAAGCCCAAAGAGAGGTTATTCCATACCTGGAAAGGATTGTGGGAGCAATAGAATGATTTGTTTGTTGTTTGCTTTTTAAAAGAAGAAACCTGAGCATGTTTGCATGTTTATGGGAAAGAACCAGGAGATGTGGGCAATGAAGAGAGACCTGCCTGTAAGAGCAATTACATCCCCAGATGAAGCAGTTGTTAGCAGACAGTCTTGATGGACACCATGAAAATGTAAATTCCTTAGTTCACAATAGTGGCTGATTATCAGATTGTAAAAATGCTTCACCCATGACAAATAATTACAGTGTTCCCTTTTCTCTTATCTCACTTTGTAAGATTTCCTTTACTTTTGACACCACTAGAATCCTTAAAATGTAAATCAGCTGCTCCAACTATTATGATTCTAGAGCCAGGCTTTGAACCATATATTATGCCACGGCTGCTCTGATCAACTGAAATGAAAGATAGCTTCCAACTTGATTCTAATGAATTTTGCTGTTAAAGAGTTCTCAGAAATTGGACTAGTTTGAAATGAGAATAAGTTGATCACCAAACAAACTCTTTGAGTTATTAGATTTCTGACTATGAGAAACTGAGTGGGTTTTAAATCCAACAATCATGTTTGCCTATGTCGTTAATCATAGTCTCTACAAATTACACCTTTACAAGTACTACCATATATAGTAAATGAAGTCTATTTTAAGGTCAGAACTTGACACATAAAAGCAGCAGAGGCGTTTTTAACAGAAATAATGATATAATTTTTGTATATTTTTTCATTTATAGGTAACATTATTAAACTTCATGATAACCCCAGAGGGAATGCAAGATCAGCTTCTGGGAATTGTGGTGGCACGAGAAAGGCCAGACCTTGAAGAAGAAAAGCAAGCCTTGATATTACAAGGAGCTGAAAACAAAAGGTTTTAAATATCATAAACAGAACTATTCTTATTTGTTTCGAGATCACTAGAATGAATTAAAATACATTTTACAGATCTCTTTTGTTAGATTTATTAGGAATACTGCAAGCGAAAGTGTAACAGGAAAATATGAGGAATTATACCTCTATGTTAATTTAGAAAACTGCATTACTGAGGATATTTTGACATGCAAGTTCTTAGGCACTGGAAGAGCTAGAAGGCCTGCCAGAAGTCAGGGCAGGGTATTTTCAAATATTCCACAAAGTTTTAGCACAAGAGTTTTAGTAGTCACTGTGTAACTGAGGTAACCTGTTTTTACTGGAGCATGGTATAAATGAATATGTTGCATCCCACTTTCTGCTCATAACATCTATATCATAGGTAGAAAGAGTAAAGCTGTATAAGTCATGTAAAATTTCAGAAAATAAACAGAGTGCTGCTTTCTGTTCACTCCGAACTGAGATCCTTGATGGCAGAGTAAATTGGCTTGCCGTATTTCTCTCTAGTTAGCCCATAAATGATCATTAAAAAGGGAACTGGAGCAGAAAGGCCCATCTTTGTGACATTTTGCGAGATAGGAAATTAATTATAAGGCATCACCATTACAGATATTTGTCACAAAGTGATGCATTTCTTTAGGTTACAAGTTCTTTGTTTCTTGTAAAAGAACATATACGTAAAATGATTTTAAATGATTTCTTTTTCTTCTAAGAAAATTGTGTTTTATTCCAGGCAGTTAAAAGAAATAGAAGACAAGATTTTAGAAGTTCTTTCATCTTCGGAAGGCAATATATTAGAAGATGAAACTGCTATTAAGATATTATCTTCCTCCAAGGCTTTGGCTAATGAGATTTCTCAGAAGCAGGAAGTAGCCGAAGAGACAGAGAAAAAGATTGATGCCACCCGCATGGGCTATCGTCCTATTGCCATCCACTCTTCCATCCTGTTTTTTTCTCTTGCTGATTTAGCCAACATTGAGCCCATGTACCAGTATTCACTGACCTGGTTTATTAACCTTTTCATCCTGTCTATTGAAAATTCAGAGAAATCAGAAATTTTGGCAAAAAGGTATGTGAAGGAAATATTAATATTAACTAATGCATGAAATTAGAGAGTAATTTGTAGCCTCCATTGTTGTCTCAGAATGGTACAAGCATTACAGCCACTTACGTAAAATGAACTTGATTAATCATTGTACCAGAAATAAATTTGAGGGTTAGAAATTGAACAGATGTGTCCAGATTCAGTCTGCCAAGAAACTGTTTACAGAGATCTAGGATTATAATGTAATTCTAGAAAGAGAAAACATTTACCTTCATTTTTCATTTGCAAAATATATTTATGAATGGAAGTATGGAAAGAGTAGTTAATACTTTTTAAAAATATGACTCCTATTCTGTACGAACTGGCATTCTAAAAGTTGCAAATTCACATTTTAATATACACATCTGTAAAATTCGTCAAATGCTAGGGTAAAAAAATCCCAAAGCTTGTTGTGATTATTTGTGGTAATAGAGCTTCTTTTCTATTATTCTTATTTACATAAAATACTTTATATTACTGTTGGCTATTACAATAAGTAGTGGAATTAAGACCTGACTTAAATCTACAAGAGAATTAAATTTCATTTGATTTTTTAAAATCAGTTAGATAATTTTCAGTTTGGTATTAAAACATGTTTTTAATAGAGTTTAATGTGTAATTTAAAAAAGTAATTAGTTACAACTTTTACCTTTTATAACCTTCTTGATAAATATGAACCTAGATACTTCAGTTTCTTGACTGTTTAGACCCACAAGGGAAACTCAATTTATCACTTCCAGCTAAGAATTATGTTTAGAAATCCAAAATGTTAATCTTACTTTAATCTGAATTTAATTCCTTTATCATAGCAGAGGTCTAAATTTTGAGTGTTCTTAGACTTAGCAATTTTTTGTTAGTAAGATTTATTATTTTACAGGTTTGAATACGAGACTAATAAAGGTATGAGTCTGACACTTTGGGCTTGGCCAAAAATATATATTGATATATAGATATCTGCCATTGAGAAAGGGAGGGAGTAGGTTATTTATTTGGAAGAAATGCATTGCATAATGATAGAGTTTATTCATCTTTATGATATTTGAAAATGTTTAGTTTATTTCTTCCAGTTCTGAAATTTTCAAGTTTAGCAAGGATTACAGAAATAAAAAAATTTTAAGTGGTCTTTCTTAGAAAAGTTCCCAGGTGTTTGCATTATAAGTTAGTTAATTAAACATGCATGTCTGGTTTTCATACTAGATTCTGAGTTCCATAAGACAAGAATAAAAAAAATAAAATTATCCCCAGCCTGGGCATGGTGGCTCACACCTGTAATCCCAGCACTTTGGGAGGCCAAGGTGAGCAGCTTGCATGAGCCCAGGAGTTTGAGACCAGCCTGGACAACATGGCAAAACCCCGTCTCTACAAAAAATACAGAAATTTAGCTGGGCATGGTGGTGTGGGCCTGTAGTCCCAGCTACTGGGGAGGCTGAGGTGGGAGGATTACGTGAGCCCAGGAGGTTGAGGCTGCAGTGAGTCGTGATTGTGCCACCACACTTCAGCCTGGGCAGTGGGAGTGAGACCCCATCTCCAACAGTTGCTACAGTGCTAATCACATTATAGCCACACAATAAATAATGTTCTGCTTTTCACTACTGGTCTTAATTTCTACCTTGCTTAAAAGAATAACCACTAGAATGTTACTCTCTTAATTAGCTTAAAATCAAGGTATTTTCTGGAATCTAGAGAAGAAAATTTCTTTGGTCTGCCATTTAAAGACATTTTTCATATAAGCTTTAAAAATTAAAACAATTCTATGCTTTAAAAATAATGATGGGTCCTTTATTGTCTCTTATTATATCAAGTTAGAACTCATCCAAAGTATGGAATTCGTTTCTTCATTACTGTGCTTTTGTTCCTTAAGATGTAAGGAAAAGCAAACCCTTTTTACCCAGATGTGTGATTTGGATGAAATTTAGAAAACAAAATGTGGCCTTTTCTTTTTAGTTAAACTTCTTTAATTTCAAAACAATGAAAATCATATGTATGTCTGCAGTAATACTAAAAGTATAATTTTGGAACCAAAAGGTAAATAGAGAAAATAGATGTTAAAACTTTTATTGAAGTTATCAATACACATGAAGAAACATGCAGAAATCAGAAGTATTTGCCCAATGAATTCTCATAAGTGAGCAAACCTGTGTAACTAGCACCTAACTCAAGACACAGAACATTATCAATAGCCCAGAAGTGTCCGCTCCTGATCACTAACCCTCTCCCCCAAGGTGACCACTGTCCTGACTTCCAACACCACAGGTTAGTTTTTGCCAGTTTTAGAACTTCATATAAATAGAATCACACAGTGTGTGCTTTTTTTGTGTCTGATATCTTGCACTCAGCATCATGCTTGTGAAATTAATGCACATTGTTTTGTCTAGTACAGTGTTTTACTTAGTTAGTTTTCTATTGTTGGGGAAGTATAATTAAAAACTACATCTTCTCCCAACCCAGAAACTCTCTCCTCAAAGACAGTAGAGAAAAAAAAAATAGTTTTATTGTTGAATAAACATTAAATGGAACATAACACATAATCACAGGCAATCACAAAGAGATTGCAAAGACAGAGAGGAATCTCACCCCCTTAATTATCGAAGCAGATAAAACCCATTACATCACACTTAGTTCATCCTAACTTTACTTGGCAATTGAAGTGACCATCTGTGCTAGCAAATTGGCTTTATCCAGAGGAAAACCAAACTTTTCATATCTGTGTGACAGGAGGTAGTTTTGCAATTTGAGATAAGCTTAACTGAAGTTAGGCTCCTACCCTTCTGCAGCGAATTGGAGACAAGTGGGCTATCTCCCTTGATGTTTACATTTCAAAGAAATGGCTTCTGGGTCTTTGTGAAAGACATCACTGGGTCATAAAACTGACAAAGGTCTGACTAGTTTTCCAAAGGGTGTATATAAATTTCAGTGTGAGGAGAAAGTACCTATAATTTTAGGTTTTCTAAATTATCTAAGAAAAAAAAGGAGGGAAGGAAAATCTCTCTCCTTATTTTCAACAGAAAGAATTGAGTCTCTTATTTTTAATTTTTGCTTGTCCTAAAACTGTAACACAAATCATGTATCCATTCTACTGTTGAGGATATTTGGGTAGCTTCTAACTTGGGGCTACTATGAAATTTTGCTTCCTTGAACATTCCTGTTCATGGCTTTTGGTGCTGATATGTACCTGTCTTTGGTGGGTATATATGCAGGAATGAAACTGATGATCACAGGGCATGCATATATTCCCTTTTAGTAAATACTGCCGATAGTTTTCCAAAGCATTGTACCAAGAGAGAAACTTTGGTCAGTCCTGTTTAATCTTTTTTTGTTGTTGTTAAAGTAAACTAAGAGTTTCCAATTAAGAAGCTAGCTCCCAAATCAGAAATGAAAAAGAGGAGTTCTCACAGGAATGATTTGTTTTTCTGCCAATCATTGATAGACACCAAATAACTGGTAGACTTCCGGCAGTTATTGGACTATAGTTCTACCAAAAGCATAGAAAACATGTGACTATTAACACTAGCCAACCTGATTGTTTCAGAATCTTAATATTGGTCTAAAATTATTTCTGATTTCTTTTTATTTAGGGATATAAATGTATTTCATTCTTGTTTGTCCTCTGGTAGTGATTATTATATGGTACCAAGAATATATGATGTTATGACTAGTATGGTATATACTATGCAATTGCCATAATAACTTGGATCATCTGTTATTTATAAGATTTTAATGCATTACAATTTGTATAACAGAATAAATAACTTTATATAGCAAACAAAACAAAATAAAACAAAAATAACATAAATAGAGAAACAAAATCTAACTAGGATGTAGTTTTGTTAAATATCCTGGAATCAATCTATTGCTGTACAAATATGCATATACATGTAATTGTAACAGCCCAGTGGGTTCTTCCTGCCTGCTGCACATAGAAAATCAACCCACTGAGACCATGACATTGTGGTAAAGAGTTTAACTGATGTGAAGCTGGCCACACCATGCAGAAGATGGAATTATTACTCAAATTAATCTCTTGAAAATTCGGAGGCTAGGGCTTTTCAAGGATAGTTTGGTGGGCAGGGTGTTAGGGAGGAGGGCATGCTGTTTGGTTGGAAATGCAATCATAGGAAGTCAGCAAGGAAAACAGTCCTCCCTGAGTCTGCTTCTGGGTGGGGGCTGCTAGAGGAGTTGCTGGTCTAGGTGAGGCCATCCAATAGTCAAAAATGCAAAAGCCTGAAAAGACATCCCAAAAGGTCAATCTTAGGTTCTACAATAGTGATGTTATTTACAGGAGTGATTGGGGAAGTTGCAAATCTTACCACCTCTGGAATCATGGCTAGTAAACTAAATTTCTTCCAAAGTTAGCTTGGCCCATGCCCAGGAATGAGCCAAGACAGCCAGCCTGTGAGGCTAGAAGCAAGATGGAGTCAGCTATTTCAGATTTCTCTTACTGTCATAATTTTGCAAAGGCAATTTGATAATTACACACACAGTTTTTTGTTTTTGTTTTTTCCCACTTCTATCAAGACCATTCTCTCATGTTATTAAGTATTCTTCGGAAACATAAGTTTTAGGAGTTGCACAATATACGTGCCATTGTATGAATGTACCATAATTTTCATATTATAAGACTTTTGGCTGGGTGGGGTGTCTTACACCTGTAATCCCAGCACTCTGGGAAGCTGAGGCAGGCAGATTGCTTGAGCCCAAGTGTTCGATACCAGCCTGAGTGACATGGCAAAACCCTGTCTCTACAAACAATGCAAAATTAGCCTGGCGTGGTGACATGCACTTGTAGTCCCAGCTACCTGGGAGGCTGAAGCATGAGGACCACTTGAGCCTGGGAGTTCAAGGTTACAGTGAGTTATGATCGTACCACTGCAATCCAGCCTGGATGATACAGTGAGACCCTGTCAAACAAACAAAAAACACTTCTAAGTAGTCTCCAGCTTTTGTATTGTAAGTAATGCTGCAGTAAATATAAGTGTCTGCATCATTGCTTATTTTCTTAGGCTAAAATCCCAAATTTAGGACAAAGGTGTTCACTTCTTGCAGATTCCTGATATAAATTCCTTTCCTGGAAGATGATTCAAACACACAACTCCATCAGAGGAACATGAATGATCCTATATCACTGTATCACTTACCAGCATTAGAATGATAATTTTAATCTTCTTTTTCACCTTAAAAGGTTATTAAAATATATTATATGTCCATTTTTACTAGTGATTGAACCTGAACTTATGATTAACCTTTATAATTTTCCCTTCAATCTGTCTACAAGGAGAGACTTGTTTTAAAGTGCAGAAAATTTTATTTTACTCTAAAAAGACCAAATGTGAGTCACCCTGTATTAATTGTATGGTACTGCTACAAGTGAGACAAATTCAGTGCCATGCATGAAAAGACAACCTATTAGCATAATAATGGGGACAGAATAGTATGTTTATTTTAAATGTTCTAAGAATTTGACTGTATTTTAGCAACTATTGCCAAGCCTTTCTCTACAAAAATCTTTTTTGAAGTTCCCAACTAAAAATAAGATATATTAATTTGTTGTAATTCTCTTTATGGGAATGCTGCAGGGGATAAAATAGTTAAGAAAATAGGCAGGTAAGGAAAAGTGGAAAAAAAAAAAAAGCTAGGATGATTGACAGCCTAGAATATCAGTCAGGACATTGCCAAAATTAGCCAGGCATGGTTGTGCACGCCTGTAGTCCCAGCTACTCGGGAGGCTGAGGCAGGAGGATGGCTTGAGCCCGGGAGGCAGAGGTCACAGTGAGCCAAGATTGCATCACTGTACTCACTCCAACCTGGGTGACAGAGAGAGACCCTGTCTCAAAAATAAATAAATAGATAAATAATAAAAAGGAAATCTTGTGATTATTCATATTTTCATGTTTTGCCTCTAGCAAATAAAAAGGGAGTTTGCCAAGTTTTGTAATTTCTTCAGCTTTTATGAATTTATAATGAGTAGCACAATACTACACTTAATTTAATAAAGAAGCTACTAATTTTAGATTGTTCATTTAATATATAATATAAAACATTTGAAATTATTTGTTATAAAGAGGTCAAATTTTACACCCGGAAATGCTTTGTGGATAAAAAGTCTGTAAACTTTTTAATCTAACAAATTAATATACCATCCACTAACTTTTTTCCAAGAGGAAGATTAAGTTTAAAAAAAAATTCAGTCCACAGTAAAATGCATTTGGACTGAAGTCCATTGTGTAGCTCTCAAATTGGGGCACCCAGTTAATGAGGATTCTTGATTGTTTTGGGGGTAATTGACCAGAAAGTTTATCAGAAGAACATACATGTAAATGGTGTACAATGGCTTTTCTTAAGCCCATTACCTTTAAAGTACATTTTTATTTATTTCCTTTATTTTCTGTTGACCCTTAGGCTTCAGATTCTCAAGGATCACTTTACTTATTCACTGTATGTTAATGTCTGCCGGTCACTCTTTGAAAAGGATAAGCTGCTCTTTTCCTTTTGTCTAACTGTAAATCTCCTGCTGCATGAGCGTTTGGTCAGTACTGTTTTCATTTGTAAGAAAAAACCCTTAATAACACTGATTCATTAATTTATTTGTGTGGGAGCATATATAAAAAGATTGTAAGTAGTTAAACAATAATACTGTTTATTATTATAGTTAAGGCAAGATGTGATCAGGAGAATAAATTTCGCAGAAGTGAGATATAAATTAAGCACAGAATTCATTATGTTACTATTAAATTTTTGTGTGTTTTAAAATAAATTGATTATATTAGATTTTCACAGAACTATGCATATAAATTTACTTAATATTGATACATTTACACCAGGTAGTAGTGTAAATGTTTTTAAAGACTTGTGCAAGTTACTGAAATCTGTGTAAAGTCACTATTTTATACACTTATGTGTTTAAGATTTATGGATTTCATATGGTGATGGTTGAATTTTGAAGAAATAAAGGCTTTATTGTATTTCTTGCAAAAGATGTATACCAGTAACTCATTATACTTTATGGAAAATAGTCGAAAACATGGCACATTGGTGGGGTTCTGCCTTTCTACAATTTCTAGAGCCAGTAGGACTCTAGACAGTCATTTTGGAAAACATGTATTCGAATGGAACGTATTCAGATTTTCACATTTAGACAAGTAATTCTGGAGTAAAATTGTCAAAAAGTAACTATTTAAAATGGAACTATTTTGAAAACTGGTTATCATGAGTATACTGTCATGAGAAATTCTTACGAATATTGAGCTATATCACTAGCTATAGAATTTCATAGAGACCACATCTGAAACTTGCAAGTCAGCACTCAACTCTTTTATAATGGTTGTAAGCTTACTAGTTTATGATGAACTCATTTCTGACTCTTCATGCTGCTTTGTTTTCCAAAGATTAATAAAGCTGAGTGGAGATTTCTGCTAACTGGTGGCATTGGACTGGATAATCCTTATGCCAACCCTTGTACATGGCTTCCTCAGAAATCCTGGGATGAAATATGTCGATTAGATGATTTGCCTGCCTTCAAAACCATTCGTAGAGAGTTTATGCACTTAAAGGATGGATGGAAGAAAGTATATGATAGTTTGGTATGTTTTAACCCTCTTGCTTATTCCAGTGTTTTTAAATGGAGAAAAGAATGTTAAATATCTTTTCATAAAGGCAAGATTTAAATAAGCTTTAAACAACTGGTCACATGTTAGAATGCAAACTTTGATTTATGCTATCCGCCCTTCTAAGTCAGTGGTTCTGTTTGAACTTCATTCAAACTCCTTGAAAGATATTAAGATGCAACAATGCTGCATGGTTCTTGAAAATATTCTTGTTGAATTTCCATGCCAGGTTTTTATTCATTATCAATGTAGATTTTGGCAATCCTAATAGCAGATGAGTTAAAATGTATGGAACAGCTATTGTTTAGATTTTCTGAATGCAGGACACAAGCTAATAAAATTTTTTGTGTGTGTCATTTGAGAAAAGGAAAATCTTGTACAGTAGTTCTAAAACGATTTTCATGAGACCTTGTTTTACTAACTGGGGAGTATTATAATTGACACAGACATAATATTCACAATTTCTCATCTGGGATATATAGCAATTGTTGCTTTCTCTCAATTTTTCTTTAGCAGAAGGGCTAATATTTTTCCAATTCCCATTTAATTGTTTCTATTCCTTTGTTTCTACCCTCTTGAATTCCTGCTTTCCATGAGTTTAATATGCAAGAGCTCTGCTTGGGAGAGGTTGGAGGAGAGAAAGCTAGATATGCAGAGATTATGTTTTGTTTGGTTAACCTATATTTTATTTTGTCACTTACTTGTATTATATGGGATACTGAGATTATGTCTTCACATGAATTCAAATATCTGGAAGTGATCTCTTTTGGATGTCTCCTTGTTCGTAATAAAAATGTTTTCTAGAGACAAGTATGTGTTGTGAGTACCTCAACTAATTTAAAATTAAAATTGTATTACTGTATTGAAGCATGAAGATTTCTAATTGGAGATACCACATAGCTTTTCCTAAAGTTTCACAGGTACACATGTCTCCTTTTTTCCCCACCAAGGTTTACCCCTCCTAGTATCCTGATGGCTTTCTTCTTGTGATTTTTTAATAGCTCTCAATTGGCTTCTTCATTACACACATTCTCAAGTCTCTCTTTGTAAAAAAAAATTTTTTAAAAACTAAACAAATAATACAATAAATTTCAGTACAATACCCTTTTTACTTGTTTTGAAATATTTATTTTTATAAATAGATGATGAGAGAAGTGGGTAGGTTTTTAAAAATGTTTTTGTTCCAGCTGGGAGCAGTGGCTCATGCCTGTAATCCCAGCACTTTGGGAGGCCGAGACAGGTGGATCACTTGAGGTCAGGAGTTCAAGACCAGCCTGGCCAACATGGTGAAACCCCATTTCTACTAAAAATACAAAAAATTAGCTGGGTGTGGTGGTGCACCACTGTAATCCCAGTTACTCGGGAGGCTGAGGCAGAATTGCTTGAACCCAGGAGGCTGAGGTTGCAGTAAGCCAAGATCACATCACTGTACTCCAGCCTGGGTGATAGAGCAAGAATCCGTCTTAAAAAAAAAAAAAAGAAAATGCCAGTGTTTGGAGAAATAAAGGGAAAATACTAGCATATGCACATTTACCTTTTTCATAATAGGGATCTTTTTGTCTAGTTTATTAGTGTTCATGTCAACATTAACCTGCTTAGTTCATGTCCTTGCTTTGATTCCTTTTAAAGTATATTAACTTTTCTTCTCATTATTTATTTTGTAACCTTGTCCCAACTTTACACTAAATAGTAAAATTTAGACAAGCATTCTTGATTTCATTTATATATTTTTTCTAAAAGTTGGTTTATAAGTGAAAACATTGTTCTCTTTATAATCCCCAAAATAACATTGAATTATTTACACTATAATTTTAGGAACCACACCATGAGGTTTTCCCTGAAGAATGGGAAGATAAAGCAAATGAGTTTCAAAGGATGCTTATTATTCGTTGCTTGAGGCCAGACAAGGTAAATGTGGGCTTTGAAAACAGCTCAACGATTCCAAAGCCTTATGCCTGCTCAGTCCATCCAAATGTGCATTTCCTTATATATTCATCATGGGGGAGGTAGAGGAGCCTGCAGGAAATAATCCCACTTATTTCTAATGCAGACATTTTTTCAAAAAGTTTGTATATTTTTCTAAAACCATCCTAAATTAGTAACTAATTGGATTATATTGTATAATTTTATTCATTTTGTGATTATTTGTTTTTAATTTATGGTTCTCAGTACTCACAATCTACTCCCTTTGCATGTTTGTAGTCTCATTTTTACTGTTAATACTTTAGTGAAATTAGTCAATGAGGTTAACATCAAGCTGATAGACTAGAATCTCTGGACTTCTCAAATGCTATCCTTATGTATAGTTTTTTGTTGGAACTTGAATTTAAGACATTTGTCATTATTGACAACAAAGGAAAATATCAACATTGTTACTTTTAACTTCTTTAAATGATAAATTATATAATCAGTGAATCAGCAGACCTGTTATATTAGCAAATGTCAGTATTCATTGACATCCTCATTTGTATTAGATAAAAAAATTCACCTATGAATATTGACCAATATCCACAAAGATATCAATATACTCTTAAAAAAATAGACATTAGCTATGTTGGAAAAAATTGAGAAAATATCCTAGTTGTCCATTATTACCACTGAAATAAAAGTTTGACATAAATATTTCAAAACTTATTATATTCAGTTTCAGCTGTTAAGGAATAGGAGACAATGTCTCCATCCTAACCAAAAGAAAAATATAAAGCAAA
Organism: Theropithecus gelada; assembly: GCF_003255815.1. NCBI lineage: Eukaryota > Metazoa > Chordata > Mammalia > Primates > Cercopithecidae > Theropithecus > Theropithecus gelada. The sequence goes on along the minus strand of NC_037680.1, from coordinate 72,261,449 downwards.
GCTTAGATTGTCAAAGCAATGTATGAATTTTTTAAAAATACACATCAGTGATAATATGGGGTAGGGGCATTTTTTCCTCTATGAGCCCCACTATGTTCACTGAACACATGTAATTCTTTCATGATGTGGCAGTCTGTTCTTAGCCAAGGCCCAAGTATCCATCAGGCAGAGGAGGCACAGTGCTTGGGAACCAGAATACTTCTAGGGGGTCTATGAAAATGTTGTAGTTTCTTTTAAAATCAGAAGAATATAATCCAGTGTGTATTATATTTGTCTTTATACCAACAATGGTAAAATATAATTTTTCATTTTGTTTTTTTAATGGAGAAAGGGGCCTATGAAGTACCTTGGGTCCACGAAAGTCACTCTGCTACCCTGCTCTCAGATGCTGGAAGTAACTACAGTGGTTTAGCATTCTTTATGGCCCTGGTGAAACATCCTACCCCTTGGTAGCCCTTTTAAAAAATTCAATCTCCATGAAAATGCTAGTGTTAAGCCTCACAAGTTTTCACTTCACATATTAAATATGGGAGAATATGAGATGCTTCACACTCTTGTTTAATGTGGCTTCCTGCTCTAAAATATTTTATTAACATTTTCGGTTTTCCAGTTTGTTTCCTAAGCTAGATAAAGACTGTTATACTATAATGGCTCTGGATGTACCACTGACCTTCCCCCCTCAATATTAAAAAAAGGTTCATGTTTTATGTTAAGTATAATTAAAAGTGATTAATAAGCCATTTTCTAATTGCAGCAGTTTCGTCTGCAAATATTTCCCCCAGTTCTATGTTTTTAAAAATTTGACACTTTAATCTGAAAATACGTGGAGCTATTAATAAGATCAAGTATCTCTTTCTACATTCACTCTCTTTTTAAAGTATAATCGAGGGAGGTGGGAAGTTACATAGTCAAGCTGAGGGTTTTTTTTGGTGGGGGGGGCACAGGTTGGTTTGCATGTTTTTTGTTTGTTTTTAAATCAGTGGGGGTTAAATTTATGGTTTTATACTTCTCTCAGCTACTTTGCCTAATACTTTAGCCCTCTGTCTTGTAACATCTTCATATATATTTAAAAATCTCATCTAGTTTCCCAATTTTACTTGGATAGATAGATAAGTATGTAGACAATACTACTCACCAATATTTCTGGTTCTTTAAAAGCTATTATGCTTTTAAAAGAATGGTTTTCCAAAGAAGAATAGTAGTAGAATATCAGGGAGAGGAAGAGTGCTGTATGGGGCTGGTATCTGAGCTAGTACTGTATAAGAGCTTATCTGTTTGTCATCTCTAAGAGATAATCTGTATAGCCACAGACATCCAGGAAAATCAGCAATTAGTTGATCTCTAGTTTACAGTACGCTCCATGAGCACAATTTGGGGGGATCTCTTTTCCCCCCTCTCCCCTCAAAACCAGCCTCACTCAGTGGTAAGAAGCCACAAATGGCAGGCCCTCTAATGCTCCGGTTTGAAAAAATGTAAAAGCTTCTCACTAAATCACCAGTAGAAAAAAATGAGATGGGCTTGCACTTTCCTTTAGAATTTAATAGTTTATAGTGTTTTATTGACAAAAGAAACATCACATGGATAAATCCTGAGGTGTGGAATGTTTTGAGTCCATTTACAAAATGAAAAGCTTCTGGCCACAGTTCTATCCTTCTAAACGGTAAACGAACAGCAAATTAATCAGCTTTCAATAAGAAACTTGTCAAATATAAGTTAATATGTTTCTCTGGCCTCAGATAAATCCAGTAGGAACTTGCAATAAATAGCAAAACATACATAGAAGACCACAAACTTCTTTCCTGCCTTTGGGAGAATGGTTGCCTAAATTAGTCTGTAAGTTTTGTTACTGACAGATTTCATTTTACAAACGTAACGCTGGCATAATGAGATTGAAGAGGCAAACCCAATTCTGTTGCCTTGCAAACTGAATAGCTACCACAGGTTCATTTACCTCGGGAGTTACACTTCAGTCTTGGGAGCAAGTAAGTTTTGTTCAGCTTCAACATTGAGAGTGAAACACTGCAGTGTGTCTCTGATCACTCTCAGGTGAGCACCCCTAACTTGATCCTCCAGTGCCAGCAGACAGAAAGAAGAATGACACTCTGCCAGACACATTTGCCTGTGCAAAGTGACTGACACCAGTTTGAACCACTCACAGCAGTGAGGCCATTTATAATTCAGACTTGGTTCAAGTAAAACCATGCACTTAAAACTCGTGTTCTTTTCATTTTGTTTGCAAAACTATAATTTCATGAAGTTAGCCTTGAGAGGAAAGAGATTACGGAGAAACTGGGGTTTTTTTGTTAATTTTTTTTTAAATCTATCGAGAAAAGACCAGCTATAGGAAAATAATAATAAAGAAAAGGGCAAGGCCAAGGCCTGGGACAGACAATTAGGATATTTTTCATTTTCCTGCAGTAAGTTTGACATCTGTGACCATTCAAATTATCTGAAACATTTACCATATGTGAAATAAGTCAGACACAGAAAGACAAATACTGAATGTTCTCGCCTATAAGTGAGAGCTAAATGATGTGTATATCTGGATATACAGTGTAGAATGATAAAAAGAGGAGACTCAGAAGAGTGAAGGGTGTGGCGGGGTGGATGACCAGAGATTGCTTAAGGGGTACAAGGTACATTATCTGGGTAATGGATACCCTAAAAGCCCTGACCTTACCACAACACAATCTGTGCATGTAAAAAATTACACTTGCACCCTATACATTTATACAAAGTTTTTGTTTTCTTGTTTTTCTTTTGTTTTTTTTTTTTTTGTTTTGAGACAGAGTCTCTCTGTCACTCAGGCTGGAATACAGTGGCGCCATCTCCTCTCCCTGCAACCTCCACCTCCTGGGTTCAAGTGATTCTCATGTCTTGGCCTCCTGAGTAGCTGAGATTACAGACATGCACCACCATGCCCAGCTAATTTAAAAAAAAAATTTTTTTTGAGATGGAGTTTCATTCTTGTTGCCCAGGCTGGAGTGCAGTGGTACAGTCTCGACTCACTGCAACCTCCATCACCTGGGTTCAAGTGATTCTTGTGTCTCAGCTTCCTGCGTAGCTGGGATTACAGGCACGCGCCACCATACCCGTATTTTTAGTAGAGACGGGGTTTTACCACGTTGGCCAGGCTGGTCTCGAACTCCTGCCCTCAGGTGATCCATCTGCCTCAGCCTCCCAAAGTACTGGGATCACAGGTGTGAGCCACCATGCCTGGCTGAAATTTATACAGATTTTAAAGAAGAAAAAAAAAACCTGAAACATAAAATAACATCTATAAATGAAACTTTATGTATAGATGAATTAATTATTCTGTGATTTTTGTTTAATATTTTTGTAATTAGAACTCCACTTTCACAAAAGTGGGCATCCTGAGCTTTTTATCAATTTATTCATTCAACAGATGTTTATTTGGCACAAACAGTATATAAGCCATCCTCTTAGGTAAGTCCATGCTATCAGGCATTTATAGATGTGTTGTTGCATCTATACATTTTCCATGTTTGAATGAATCTAGAGAAATATTGGAGGGATTAAAAATAATCTAATCTCTAACACAGATATTCCTTCATTGGCTCTCAGCTCCCCACCCTAACACCCTCAGTATCTCAGTCACACATGCACTAGGACTGACTTTTTAGAAGGCATTGTGACATGTCAGTTATTTTTACTTACAGATCTTTTGTAAATAAATGTTCCATAGACTATAAAATCAACGTTTGGAAATATTTGCAATGTTTTCCAGAGTAGACCATCGTTTTGAGATACTTGGCACCTGCACATTGCTCCTGCAGTTTGCTTCAAGTTGAGAAAAGTTGCAGGCTGATGGAACTGTCAACATAGTGCAGTGTGTTGTATATATACACAATTCCATTCTTGTATCTAAGCAGCTATTCAGTCGAGGTGATGCTGGGGCCTTCAAAAAATCTTTTCATTACTCCTTCTCTTGAGATACCGCTGTTGCCTTCTGAAATTGGTATGCTTTTGTAGCCCCTTATCTACTAGGAGTTTAATTTTAAACTATAAGGTAGTGTTCACAATATTCTGTGAAGGGGCAATCCATTCCTTTGCAAGAATTTGTTATTAAAAAAATGAACAACAAATATTTATGACAATTTTGTGCATATATATATATATATACTTCAGAGCAGGAAAAAAGGTACTTTTGGTAGTTAATAGATGAGAAATTGAAATTAGATAATTGTTTTAGTCTGTTTTGTGTTGCTATAACAGACAACCTAAGGCTTAGTGTCTTATAAAGAAGAGAGATTAGAACTCATGGTTCTCCAGGCTGGGAGGTGCAAGAAGCTTGGCATCAGCATCTGCTCGGCTTCTGGTGAGGGCTTTTGTGCAATGTCACAGCATGGCAGAAGGTCAAAGGGGAAGCAGACACCCAAAGCATGTCTTAACTTCGTATTGACTAATTCTTCGCTTCATTCCATTTGTTTTGTCAGCACGAAAGTACTGGATATGGGAAAAGATAAGCATAGTAGTAAAGGGAGTACAGATTTGAAAAAAACAAAGGAGAAAATTGAAGCATGAGTGGATTCTTCTCTCCCACATTACTTTCTCTTGTGTTTTGTTCCTAGGTTTACTTTTCCTTTTCATTTTGAGACTTTTTTAATGAGTAAAAGTAGGTATCAGTTGATTTTTTTTCCAGGAAAATAGAGTAGTTTTATGCTGAGTAGTTAACAACATTGTTTCAATTTCTGCCAAACTTAATGAAGGTGTCAAAATCTTTGTTTGATGTGAGTGAGGCATGAACATGGGAGCCAGGTGACAATGTCTCCTGCTTGACTTTATCAGAAGCATTGCAGACGCGCCCTTGAAAAGTGAAGTAGAAAAAGATCCCTTACATTTTACTAATATAGCATTTAATCCCCTGTTCAGGGAGAAGCATTTTTAGGCCTTCTTTGCTTTGCTATATATTGAATTTTCTTTTTTGTGTAGAAGACAACCAAGCTGAATTAACAATATCATGTTAGAGTGTTGAAATACCAAATAACTTCTTTAAAGTAGCTACTTTAGAGTAATAAATATATATCTTTTTTATCACACATCCACTTTCCATGATAGGAATTTATATTCAGTTTGAAAATAAATAGCAGCTACAAATATACATATGGACAACATGATGAACGCAATTTGTTTAATTATTGGTGTGCTTTGAGTTTGTCCCCATCAAAACTCACCTTGAAATCTAATCCCAAATGTGGCGGTGTTGGGAGGCGAGGCCTAATGGGAGGTGTGAGGATCATGAGAATAGATCCATCATAAACGGCTTGGTGTAGACCCTTCGTCAGAAAGCAGGAATGATGTACCCGAGGCTGTACATCAGTCATACTGATTAATGCAGTTCCACCCCCGCATCAAGGCCTGAAAAGGACCAATTAACAGAGACACCAAGCTGCAGAGTTCTGCTGTTTCTCAAACAGGCCTCCAGAAAATTCTCAGACATGCTGTCAGAAATTCTACACAACATAGTTTTGTTTGGTTTCTTGGCTGTATGGTTTGCTTCTCTTGAACAGAGCTCTTCCTTTCCTTCTCTTTCTTTTCCACACTGACATCAATTCTTTCTTGATGATGTGGGGAAATTTTGCACAACTTACACTACAATTTCTACTTTTGAGTTGTGAATTTTTGAAACATAATTAGTGTTTTATAACTTAAGAGTTCAGGTTTCTTCTTCAACCACTATGTCTTGAACATTCATTTCAAGGGGACCAAAAAAGTCTTTGAATGTTTATGTCAATTACCACTAACCTTTTATTATCTAAATATTTTATGATATTTCCTATCTAAAAGGCATTTATATAAACATTGATGCCTTGGACTCCCCACCATTAATGAATACCTAAACTAACAGAGCTAGGGTACTTTGTTTTAAAACACTTTTGAATCTAAATTTTTAATGGTTTTAGGCAGATTTCAAATATTCTTCCAACTATATCCTTGTCTCTTTCTAGGTTATTCCAATGTTGCAAGAATTTATAATCAACAGATTGGGGCGTCCATTCATTGAACCACCCCCCTTTGATTTAGCCAAGGCATTTGGAGACAGTAACTGCTGTGCACCACTGATTTTCGTGCTCTCTCCTGGAGCAGATCCCATGGCTGCCCTTCTAAAATTTGCCGATGACCAGGTACCTTACAATAGATGAAGTTATCGAATATTATTTTTAAAAAGCAATACTTGCTTATAATTGAAATTTTAAGGATGAGGGAAAGGTAGAAATTTGTCACTTAACCTTTGAAAGTTATCAAAGGTTGACAGAATCCCAAGAAAATGATACTAAAATGGCAGCACTGACACTAAAAAAGAACTCCTTATCCAAATTAAAATCTAATTAAAACCAGAATTGGGATTTAAGGGGCATTTACTTTTATTTGGGGTGGGGGGACAGGAAACTCTTTGGCATTATTTACACCAGTATATGAACTTGAGTTGATTTCATAAATTCAAGCCTGGACAGTGACCACAGGGGTGCACTTTTTCTGATCCCACCCCTCTGCCACTCTCTAAAGGGGGACCTTCTTTGACTTTCCAAAACAATTGTACATTGTGGTCACTGTATTAGATTAAAATATGTTCTACTATTTACATGCCTTGTCTGTCCTTAAAATTAATTCAAATGAATTCAGTACAAATGTTCTTACATCATATGGTCTAGAACAAGAAAATGATAAACAGATGATTGGGCATTTCCTGAGTTGAATTTTTTCCAATTTGGTACGATTAAAATAACACAGTGTGGTAATGCTGCTGATATTTCTAAAACCACCACCACCACCACTTGTATTGAGTGCTTAATGTACACTGTTGACTTTGCTAGACCTTGTTACATACATGTTCTACAACCCTATAAGGTAGACGGTGGTATCTTTATTATACAGATAGGAACACTAAAGCATGGAGAGGTTAAGTATCTCCTCAAAGGCCACGTAGCTGAGAGGTTAAAAAAAAATTTACTAGGCCAAAAAAATTGATATAAGGCATAGAAAAAAATTGAAGAAGACTTTTAACATAAGGAGGAAATAAAAAGGACTGGCTGCGTTGTAGCAACTCCTAAAATCTAAAGCTGAAAAGAAAACTATAAATAGGTGAACTTGTCCTATTTCCTCCAGATTTTTGAATTACATATTTTTGCATGAGCGTAATTCTTATATACAGAAGAATAGATAGCTTAGCACAGTACTTTCTATTTGTTGAAGAAGGATTGGAATGTGGCTGTGGTGATTGGAGGAGATGAGCTCTGAGATATGTGAAGAACCAGATCATGTAGGGTCTCTGTAGGCCACATTAAGGACATTGAGTAAGATGGGAAGTTGGAGGAGTAGGGTTTTAAGCAGCAAACTGACATGATCTGACCTATAATTTATAAAGTTCATCCTAGTTGGAGCCTGAAGAATTTATTTGGGTGGTGCAGAATGGAAGGAGGCCACTAGTAAGGAGGAGTGGCTATTGAAAGTCCAGGAAGAGCAATGGTGGGTAGGAGTAGAGTGGGAGTGGCGGAGGTGTTCACTTTTATGTAGGACTCACCTCTCCTAATCAACACAAGCTTGACGACCCTTTGAGCCCCTCCGAGCTGCTCTTTGTATCTCTCCTCACATTGTATATAAGATTGTTCTCTGGCTCCTATGTGGGTCCTGCTCTGCACATTCTCTTCACTTGCTGTCTCCACTTCTTCCAGAAACAGCAGGATCCAGCTCTACTTTGTTTTCTGCTGCCTCTACCAGCTAGCTAGTGACAATAAGCCATGGGCATTCGGGAGGGACTGAGACCCCATTCTTCCATATTCAGGCCTCTTCTAAAGGGGCAGTCTGGTGATGACTACCCTAGAAATGAGACCCAGAAGCCATGGACGAATTGGAATACAGTAGAACTGAATACAGGAAAACATTCCCACAGAATTCTCTAAAGAAACTGACATGGGAATCCGTGACAATTTTTAAAATTCTCTTTTATACAGTAGCCAAAATAACTAAAATATAGTTATTCAAAGATCTGGAGGAAACAGGACAAGTTCATCTGTCTCTTTTTAGTTTTCTTTTCAGCTTTGAATTTTAGGAGTTGCTGCAAGACTGCCAGTGCCTTTCACCTCCTCCTTATGTTAACAGTCTATTTAATTTATTCTTTCTATCCCTTCTATCAACAACCAAAGACTACAGAATTTTCCATTTATTGCCATGACTGTTTCCTACATGAATTGACTTGCTTTTTACCTAAGTGTTTATAAGATTCTTTGTCAAAGAGAGGTTTTTAGGGACGCATGTGTTTAACTTTTTGAGACATGTGACCCAATTAAATTGTAATATAGTTAATGTTAACATTTTAAAAAATAACAATATTGATGTTTCTTAAAATGTGATTTTAAATAACATCTTTACTATTCTTGTACACAGGGGTATGGGGGATCAAAACTTAGCTCTTTATCTCTTGGTCAAGGCCAAGGGCCCATTGCTATGAAGATGTTAGAAAAAGCTGTCAAGGAAGGAACCTGGGTTGTTCTTCAGAATTGTCACCTTGCCACGTCTTGGATGCCAACCCTTGAGAAAGTCTGTGAGGTAAAAATGCAAGTTTATACTTATTAGATTGTATTCCCTGAATCTAATTAGTAATATACATAACATTCAGGTAGCTCCATTCCTCTCCATTTGGAGAGTTCAGGTAGCTCCATTCCTCTCCATTTGGAGAGTTGCAGGTTAGTGCTTTGACTGGATTCCAGGAGAGAGAGGCTCACATTGAAAACCAGATCTGGAGGAACAGAGGTGAGAACATAGCCAGGCCTTGGCAAATCCCTCTTAACGGGGACAAGGGCTCATCCAGTGAGATGGAAATATCCTCAATCCCGAGCAGCAGGCTCGAGGAGGAGAGTAAATCACAGGGTAGACACGTATCAACTTCCTTTTTATAACAATGGCCTAAAGTAACCAAGGAGGACTGTTCAAGGTGAAATTCATGTGGCACTCTAAACTCAAAGGCTTCAGAATGTCACTTTTCTTTATTTCTCTCCCAGTTGGCCAGTTACCCTGCCACAGTAGAACAATCTGAAACCAAAAAGGCACTGTTCCCACCCACCTTGCAGTGGGTCATGGGACTTCCCTGTTCTGGTTGGCAGAAATTCCAGGAAAAAAACTCCCTGTAGCTCAACTGAGTAAACAGAAAGCCTGGCACTTGATCTCAACAAACACAGTGAAAATGAATCCTCTGGAATTACCCGTGACTCTAGCCCACTCCTAATTCCCTCCTAAATAACCATGGTGGTGATAGAAGTTGCACCATTAGGCCGGGCGCGGTGGCTCAAGCCTGTAATCCCAGCACTTTGGGAGGCCGAGACGGGCGGATCACAAGGTCAGGAGATCAAGACCATCCTGGCTAACACGGTGAAACCCCGTCTCTACTAAAAAATACAAAAAACTAGCTGGGCGAGGTGGCAGGCGCCTGTAGTCCCAGCTACTCGGGAGGCTGAGGCAGGAGAATGGCGTAAACCCGGGAGGCGGAGCTTGCAGTGAGCTGAGATCCGGCCACTGCACTCCAGCCTGGGTGACAGAGCGAGACTCTGTCTCAAAAAAAAAAAAAAAGAAAAAAAAAGAAATTGCACCATTCACTCATCTGGCTTTGTTTTTTCTTTATGTCACTTAGCGCCAGTTTGTTCTGGCCATGTCTCCCACTAGAATGTAAGCATCATGAAGACAGTGACTTTGTCTTTATCTGTTGTATCCTCTGCTTTCCCTCCAGCACCTTGAACAGTGAGGTGCATAGGATACAATCGGTAGATATTTATTGAATTAGTGAATGGATGTTGCTTCACTGCCTGACTCTTTTCGATGGCCTCCCAAGGCACGCACAACAAAGTTCAAACCCCCAACATGACCTACAGCACCCTTCAGAACCTGACCTTTGCCCACTTCTCCAGTTTCTTCTCAGGCCACTTTCATCGTGACTTCTATGCTCCAGACTTTTGAACTGCTTTCACTTTTATTGGTGCAGCGCACTTTCTCAAGAATATAGGTCATCATAGTTGATGTAATTTCTGCCTGAAAAACTATTCTTTTTACCATTTGCCTTACAACATCTCCTCATGCTTCACGCCTTGTATCAGAGGTGTGTTGTTGTTGTTGTTGTTTTGAGATGAAGTCTCAATCTCTCACCCAGGCTGGAGTTCTGTGGCACGATATCGGCTCTCTGCAACCTCCGCCTCCCAGGTTCAAGCGATTCTGGTGCCTCCTCCTCCTGAGTAGCTAGGATTACAGACGCCCTCCCCACCATGGACAGCTAAATTTTTGTATTTTTAGTAGAGACAGGGTTTCACCATATTGTCCAGGCTGGTCTCGAACTCTTGAACTCAGGTGATCTGCCCATCTTGCCCCTCAAAGAGTTGGGATTACAGGTGTGAGCCATCATGCCTGGCCTATCAGAGGTTTTATATTTGTGCCTGTCTGCTTATGATTCATGTGTCTCCAGACTGTTCTCATGACCTGTTGAATTGCATTATATATACCCATCACAGAGTCCTGTAAGAGAGAAATCTGTCCCTGATGGATTGGCTCAGATTCCCATTAATCATGTTACTGAAGTCACTAGACCATAGGGCAGCTGGTAGGAGAAAAAGAATGGTGCTTTCACCCACCATATTATTATTAAAAACATAGACATCTATGCCTCCTTCCTTATCCACCCCTTCACCATAGGAATGCTCAGGGTTTTTTTTTTTTTTTACCGATAAAGATTTGCCATTTCAAGAAACATAGATAACACTGACATGGACAAGTGGGGGAGGTAGCAGTAGGAAGTGGGACTGGACAGGAAGGGAGGGAAAGGTCCATGATAATTCTTCCTAGGCCCTATACGGCCTTGCAATGGTGCTAATTGAGTGTTTTGTTACCCTTGGCAGTCCAGGTGTGACCATCCCCTTGAATAAATAGAGCGATTAGTACTAAGTTTTGATGTTTCAGACTATCCCAGTTTTTCTCACCTTTAAAATACTCTCTCTCATCTCATCTCTGCTTGGTTTAATATTGACTTATCTGAGTGCGTTGTGTATTCTAACAACCTGGCTACAGCAAGAAAAATGGATTAGTCTTAATCTAGCCCTGGGACAGAGAATTATTTCTGTAAATATTTCAGCAACATCAGTGCACATACAAGAGTTTTGGGAATGTCTTAGTTATTTGGACCAACTCTGAATTATATAGCACTTTTGTAAACTTTATAGTCATATGAATTAATGTTACCAAGGAGAATGACAGCACGCTGGGCCTTCTCAACTATGCATTATTGTTTTAGGAGCAGAATCATATTTTAAAGCTTTTGCCGAAAATTGTAGCAGTTACATTTCTACTTTGTAAAAATACTTCCTCCCCCTTCCAACTCATCCTTCATATGTATGCTCTTGAGATTTTCTTTGGGTTTTATTTACCCTTTTGTATCTGATTTATTTTCTTACAGGAGTTAAGCCCAGAGTCAACACATCCAGATTTCCGAATGTGGCTGACAAGTTACCCATCTCCAAATTTCCCTGTGTCAGTACTGCAGAATGGAGTGAAAATGACCAATGAAGCACCAAAAGGTTTACGGGCTAATATCATTCGATCATACCTCATGGACCCGATCTCTGATCCAGAGTTCTTTGGCAGCTGCAAAAAGCCTGTTAGTAATGGTTAAGTCTTGTTACCTCGGTCCTGTAAAGCAGTTCAAGTGGCCCCTGGTGATCATGGATGTGTGCACTGAGTAAAACTAAAAATTAAATAGGCCTCCCGCACCGCAGTGCAGTAGGTTTTGATAACTGATTATTGACTGTGCTGAAGTCAATTTTATTAATATTTTATTTTAATTTTAGCACCAGCCTCATTCCTGCTCAGCTGAGATCTTATGGGGTGTCATTAATAATGTAGCTTTCTATTTAGAAAGTCAGCTGTAAGACATTCCCAGTACAAATCTGCAAGGTTGGAGAATCTTGTTTCAGGATATTAACTGAGCCTTGTGCTATTTGGAGCCATGTCTCTAAATTAAAACATGAAAATATTTCCTTCATATAACTATAATGAGAGCCAAAATGATTTTACTCCTTGATTGATGGGACTCATAAGGGTGTTTTTTAGCGTCACCAGGCAAGCAGGGAAACCACCCACTGCTTTCATGATTAGAATTGTGTATGTGAATGTCTGTGACCTAAAATTGTTTCACAGCGTTTTGCCATAATTAAAAATGGAAGAGTTTCTTTTTAAGAGGGGTTATGAACCTTCGTAAGTTTTTGCTATTAAAAAGCTCACACGCTTGATGTCTGAATTTGTTTTAAATGCACATCAAAAGAAAACATTAAAAATAAAGAAGTACTTTCATTAAACAAAAGTCTTGGGTACTAAAAAAAAGGGGGGGGCCTATATTTAAAAGTAAGTCAAACCACCTCTTAAGCTTCTAAGACCTGCCATAGGACTAGCTTTTGCATTGATTAGGCCCAGAGAGAGCAGGTTACTCCCAGATAGGTGGTGAGGGCATTTCTGCATGTGATGGACTAGACAGAGCCTCTTTGCAAAATTTCACTCAAACCCTCCCTTTCTTCTAGATCAAAAGGTCTCTCCAGCAGTAGTTGCATATAGTGGAGGTCCAGGAATTTATGAAACACAGCCCAAACCAAAACCAAAGTCTCATTAAATGCCAAAGCAGCACATCATAATTTTTGTTTTAACTTTTTATTTGAAAATAATTTTAATCTTACAGAAAAATTACAAGCAAAAAAATAGTACAAGGGCCAGGCATGATGGCTCACACCTGTAATCCCAGTGCCTTGGGAGGCTGAGGCAAGAGGATGGTTTGAGGCCAGGAGTTTGTGGTCAGCGTGGACAATATAGTGAGACCCATAGCTCTATAAAAAATAGAAATAAAAAATTAACCAGGCCTGGTGGCACACACCTATAGTCCAGCTACTCGAGAGGCTGAGGAGGGAGGGAGCCCAGGAGTTTAAGGCTGCAGTGAGCCATGATCACCCCACTGCACTCCAGCCTGGGTGACAGAGCAAGAAGACCCTATTTCTAAATAAACAAATAACAATAGTACAAGGAGCATCCTACACTTTTTACCCATATTCATTTCCTGTTAACATTTTATTCCTTTTGCTTCATCATTTGTGTTTCCTCTCTCTCCCCCTTCCCCTCACCATTTCTCCACCGCCCCCACATCAGGTACATGTAAATTAGATAAGTTAGATATATCATGGCCCTTTATCATTACATTTTTTGGTGTAAATTTTGTAAGAATAGGGATATTATCTTATTCTGGTATAGTTATTACTTTTAGTAAGTTTAAGAAGGATACGCTGTTATTTAATCTATCATTTGTGTTTCAGTTTTGTCAGTTGATGCAGTAATGTCCATTAGAGCATTTTCCTGTCCATGACAGCATTGGTTTACTATTAATTGCCTCATCTTTTTTAATCTGGCACATTTCCCCAGCCTTTCTTTGTCTTTTATGACATTGATATCTCTGAAGAAGTCATCTCCTCCTTTTTTTTTTTAATGTATGTGTGTGTGTATTTTTTTTTTTTTTTGTACTTTCAACTTTTATTTTAGATTCAGGGGAAACATTTACAGGTTTGTTACATGGGTATATTGAGTGATGCTGAGGTTTGGGATATGAATGATCCTGTCACCCAGGTAGTGAGCATAGTACCCAACCATTTTTCAGCCCTTGCCCCCTCACTCCCTTTCCCCTTAGTAGTCTCCAGTATTTCTTTCTTTCTCTTTCTTTCTTTCTTTCTTTCTTTCTTTCTTTCTTTCTTTCTTTCTTTCTTTCTTTCTTTCTTTCTTTCTCTCTCTCTCTCTCTCTCTCTCTTTCCCTTCCTTCCTTCCTTCCTTCCTTCCTTCCTTCCTTCCTTCCTTCCTTCCTTCCTTCCTTCCTTCTTCTTCCTTTTCTTCCTTTTCTTTCTTTTCTTTCTTTTCTTTCTTTTGAGACAGGGTCTGACTCTATTGCCCAGATTGGAGTGCAGTGGCTCAATCACAGCTCACTGCAACCTCCACCTCTCAGGCTCAAATGATTATCCCACCTCAGTCTCATGAGTAGATGGGACTACACGCACACACCACCACACCTGGCTAATTTTTGTATTTTTTGGCAGAGACGGGGTTTCACCATGTTGGCCGGGCTGGTCTCAAGCACCTGACCTAAGTGGTCTGCCCTCCTTGGCCTCCCAAAGTTCTGGGATTACAGGAATGAGCCACTGCACCTGGCCTATTGTTTCCTTCTTTGTGTCTGTCTTCCCCGATGTTTAGCTCCTACTTATAAGTGAGAAGATGCAGTATTTGGTTTTCGCTCCTGCATTAACTAGCTTAGGATAATGGCCTCCAGCTGCATCCATGTTGCTGCAAGGAGCATGACTTCATTCTTTTTTATGCCTGCATAGTATGCCACAGTGTATAAGTACTACATTTTCTTAATCCAGTCCACCACTGATATACTCTAAGGTTGATTCCATGTCTTTGCTATTGCAATTAGTGCTGAGAACATATGAGTTCATGTGTCTTTTGAGCAGAATGATTTATCTTCTCTGGATATACACGCAGTAATGGGATTGTTTGGTGGAGTGGTAGTTCTGTTTTAAGTTATTTAAGAAATCTCCAAACTGCTTTCCACAGTGGCTAAATTAATTTACATTCCTACCAACAGTGTATAAGCATTCCCTTTTCTCTGCAGCCTCACCAGCATCCATTGTGTTTTGACTTTTTAGTAACAGCCATTCTGACTGGTATAAGATGGTATCTCATGGTGGTTTTGATTTACATTTCTCTGATGATTAGTGATGTGGAGCACTTTTTTATATGTTTCTTGGCCACTTGTATGTCTTCTTTCAAGAAGTGTCTGTTCATGTCTTCTGCCCATTTTAATGGGGTTATTTGTTTATTGCTTGCTAAATTGTTTAAGTTCCTTATAGATTCTGGACATTTTAGACCTTTGTCAGATGCATAGTTTGCAAAATATTTTCTCCCATTCTGAAGGTTATCTTTTTACTCTGTTGATAGTTTCTTTTACTGTGCAGAAGCTCTTTATTTTAATTAGGTCCCACGTGTCAATTTTTGTTTTTGTTGCAATTGCTTTTGAGGACTTAGCCAAAAATTATTTTCTAAGGCCAGTTTTGAGAAGGATATTTCCTCCGTTTTCTTCTAGGATTTTTATAGTTTGAATTTTTACATTTAAGTCTTTAATTCATTTTGAGTTAATTTTTGAATATGGTGAAATGTAGGGATCCAGTTTCATTCTTCTGCATATGGCTAGCCAGCTATCCTAGTACCATTTATTGAATAGGGAGTCTTTTCTCCATTGCTTATTTTTGTCAACTTATTTTGTCAAAGAGTAGATGGCTGTAGGTGTGCAGCTTTATTTCTGGGTTTGCTATTCTTTTCCATTGGTCTATGTGTCTGTTTTTCTTTTTCTTTTCTTTTCTTTTTTTTTTTTAACCAGTACCATGCTGTTTTGGTTACTGTAACCTTGTAGTATAATTTAAAGTTGGGTAATATGATGACTCTGGTATTGTTCTTTTTGCTTAGGATTGCTTTGGCTATTCAAGCTGTTTTTGGTTCTTTATGAGTTGTAGAATTAGTTTTTTCTAATTCTGTGAAAAATGACATTGATAGTTTGATAAGAATGGTGTTGAGTGTATATATTGCTTTGGGGTGTATGGCCATTTAAGAGTATTGATTCTTCCAGTCCATGAGCATGGAGTTTTTCCATTTGTTTGAGTCACCTGTGATTTCTTTCAGCAGTGTTTTGTGGTTCTCCTTGTAGAGATTTTTCACCTCCTTAGTTAAATGTATTCCTAGGTATTGTGTGGGATGGAAGGCAGCTATTATAAATGGGATTGTGTCCTTGATTTGGTTTTCAGCTTGAACATTATTGGTGTATGGAAATTCTGCTCATTTTTGTACATTGATTTCGTATTCTGAAACTTTACTGAAGTCATTTATCAGTTCTAAGAGTCTTTTGACAGAGTCTTTGGTGTTTTCTAGGTATAGAATCATATTGTCAGCAAAGAGAGAGAAGAGTTTGTCTTCTTCTTTTTCTATTTGGATGTCTTATTTTTTTCTCTTGCCTGTTTACTATGGCTAGGACTTCCTCTCTGGTTTTTAATAAATTTCTCATTTTGGTTTTTTTAAAATGTTTTCTCATAATTAGATTCAGGTGATTCATTTTTAGCCAAGATATTCCATAGGTGATGCTGTATGCTCAGAGATCACATCTGGAGGCACATGATGCCATTTGTCCTTCATTGATGATACTAATTCTGATCACCAAGACAAAGTATTGCCTTATTTCCTCACCGTATAATAACTGCTTTCCCCTTTGCCACGAATAATCAGTCTGTGGGGGAGATACTTTAGCACCATGAAAATATCCCATTCCTCCTCAAAATCCAGTCCTAACCCAGACTTAGTAATCATTAATGATTCTTACCCAATCCAGTTATTCCTGTGACGATTGTAAAAATATTATTTCCCACCCGCGTGCTCCCTTCCACATTCAAGACTTGGCACTCTACTATAAGCGACAGTTCTCCCTTCTCCGCCATTTGTGTATCCATTAATTGGCATGGACTATGAATTCCTAGGCTTTTTTTTTTTCCCCTCAATGGTACATTAAGTATTTTCATTGCTATACTTGAATCTTTTGGTGCTCAGATTGTTCCAGAGTTGGTCAATTAGGGCTCGTTCAAACTGCTTCCTCTGTACTTGGTATAGGTTCCATATTTTTTAAAAAAATATTCTATTATCTGATGATTAGTAGCAGTAGTACCTCTTACTTGCTGACATAAGATGTTCCAGGCTCATGGTATACCTATCTTTCCCCAGCTCTGGAATCAGCCAGTTTTCTGAAGAATCCCATTTCCTTTTAATGGATAATGGCATTAGAGAGCATGGTTTGGGTGTTAGAGGAGCTTATTGCTACTGCATTGTCTGTATTTTCTTGACGCTTTCAGTGGAGAGAACTTAGAAGTATACACATGTACACACATACACAAATGTACAAATATACATGCACACCTACATGCAAATATACAAATATACATACACATGCATGTAGACAAGTTCATGTGCACATAAATACTACATACATATTTTATAAGTGATGAATTCATACTAATGCCTCCAATTTCAGTCACTCTTCTCAGATATCTTTTTTGCTTTTTCTCATTCCATATTTGTATGTCCTTTCTTCTGCAATGAGAAGCCTGGCTTTCAACATATCAGCACGTTTACTGATTTGCTCAATTCTCTAATATATTGAAAATAGTCTAGAATTAGCCCAGCATGTTTAACCTCTGTGGTTAAATTTATGCTACTTTTTCTTTTGTCTCCCACTCTCCCTTTCAATTTTATTCTATGAGGGAAACCCTTCCCCTGCTCTTGTATAAGAGGTCGTTTCTGTGACTTTTCTGATTACTGTTAGGTAGTAAAGTGTTCTATAGTCATTTTAAATTGCAAAGCCAGCCTTGATTCAAAAACCAAGAAGTATGATGTAATATATTGATCATTACTTCAACTTTTATTCAAAATCTAGGTTTCCACTTCTCAGTGTCTCACCTTGGGCCTGTAGTTGGTGGGCTTCTTGCCCTTGGGGGAAGATGGAGTTGGCATCTTTCTTTGTGTGACTCCTCCTGCACTTGATAGCTGCTGATGCAGAGTGCTCAGCAGCAAGTGTGTGTGAGGGTAAGGCTGGGAGAGGCAGAAATTCCTGATGGGGGCTGCTATTGCCTACAGCTCTCTGGACTTGACAAATCATTTAAAGCTGACTCTTGAGCTCTTTGTGAAATCTCTTGTGAGTGTTTTCATGGGTTCTCCTTCGGCTCCCCTGCTGGACTCCTGTGACTGTGACTCTGTCACCTTTGGCAGTGCCTCTACTAGAGATGGCTGCTCCAAATTCTCCTCAGCTTCTGGTTCTCCAGCACTCCCTTCATACAGGCTCTTACCCTTGGGGTGTCCTCATCCTGTGGCAGAAGTGTTCTTGACCAGGGAACCTTTAAAATGACCCCCAGCTCCCATTCTCAGCCCACACTCCCTGTCTACTCCTTGAGATTCCCACTGGATGGGCCCACTGTAGGAGGAGTGTGGCGACTTCACTTTTACCATCCTCTCCCTGCTTTCCACCCTGCCCCAACTGCAGGGGACATGTGTCAGCTCTCCATGTGGCCCCATCAATTCTTTCTCACTAACTTGAACTTAGAGGGTAGACCCCACACAACCCTCCCCACTGGGGGTTAGGGGAAGGGGACTCCCAGCATGACAGCTGTTCCCTCCCAGGAAATCTCTTCACAAATCCTCTTTCTAGTTCTGTCTTCCCTGTTTCCTATTCTTCTTGTGGGTTTTAGAGATCTCTAATCAGTTCGAATTACATCCTTTGACATTTCTCCATGGCGATCTGGGAGCACACATTGGAATTGTTAAGTGTTGCCTTATGATGCTTTAGTAAAGACCTCCAAAATCTGTAACACAGAATTAAGTTAGATGAGCCTCCTATGCTTCCTAAAAACCTGAGGTGCATAGCTATGTGTGTGTAGCTATGTGACCATGTACACAGATAGATATGCTTTGCATGAAGAGCTGTAGAAACATACTTAATTCTGTTATAATTTGGGATGAATATATCCCTATGCTATTTACGAGTGAAAAGAATTTGCTTTCATTTTAAAATATGGTAAATATAATGCAATATATGGAGAAAATAATGATGTGGCATCATTTCTTCTCATTACAGGAGGAATTCAAGAAATTGCTTTATGGCCTGTGTTTCTTTCATGCTTTGGTACAAGAAAGACGGAAATTTGGACCCCTAGGTTGGAATATTCCTTATGAGTTCAATGAGACTGATCTGAGAATCAGTGTACAGCAACTCCACATGTTCCTGAACCAGTATGAGGTATCATAAAAATCACAGCAAGGACATTACCTATGTTGTTCTTTATCATGCTATAAGTGTGCTACAGTAAGTGGGCACTTCTGATTAATTTCTATTCTTACAAAATGAATAGGAGAGTAGTTCCCAACAGCTTATTAAGTAGTACTTTATTATCCTAGGATATTATAACTGCTATACTAGGTAGTTAGGACATCAGTTTGTCTATTAGAAACCCGTGTTATATCATTTATTTTGATTACATAAACACTTTGGGAGATCCAAAAATGATGATAATATACTTATTTTGAAAAGGACTTGAGAAGACTATTAGTCAACCGGGTTCCAAAATGTAAAAAACAAACAGACCAGTTTTCTTCTTTTGTGGAGTATGACTTTATTTTTAGGAAAATGTCATTATACTGTTATTCCAAAGTTTGGACCATTTGTCAGGAAAAAAAAAAAAATCTAAGCCATTGGTGTTAACCTGGAGTATAGATTCTGGAAAGAAGCCAAAGAGCCTAATCTTGTCATATCAACCATATTTCAGCCTCTCCAATTCTGATGTACTCATACGCACGCAGCATGGCAGTACCCTTTCTCTCTTTGCTACTTATTAATGGGATTTTCGACATGCCTGTACCTTTTAAGAAGCACTTGATAAATAAACCTTAATGTCCTATAAAAATATGAAGCCTTTTTCTGAAAGCTAATCCTCTAAATTTTGGTAATTTTTTTCAAATTTAGTTTGAAATCTATAACTAAATCATTTCATCAATTGAGTATTAAAAAGTTTTAGTTTTTGAAACGTTTAGTAAATTATGACTTTTTAAAAAGGCTTACAAACAGAAAGGCATTGGATTCTATCTCTACAAAAGTAAAGAAGAAACTGAACAAAATAAATACTGAGAGTTCAGATACTGTATCTAACCTTATGTGAAGAATCTTTTATTTGAGCTTCTGTGTTTCATCGGACAAATTCCTGTTCTATAGAATGAATTCAGAAAGCCTTCAATTTTGCAGAATCTAAATTTGACAAAACATTCAAAAGAATCATAAATTTAATGAGCTATTTTCTTGTAGTAACATTTGTGCAAAAAATACACTAATAGGGCAGCAAAAATGCAGTGATACAGAGCCTGAGGAAGTATTCAAGCTATAATTACACTTTTCAATACAAAAAAAAAAACAAAAGGATGAGAAGCTCTTCCATTTAACAGTTTGTTCTGAACACTTGTAGGGTATGTTCTAGTTTAAAATATTATATTCTATAGTGAAGAGTCAGTTAAAAGTATGCAGGTATGCAAGGCTGGTTTATATTACAAATTAAGTTAATGAATTCAAAGGCTGATGAAGAAAAATCACATGATCATATCAATAGATGCAGAAAAAAATCTGAAAAAATCCAACTCATTCATGATTTAAAACAAAACAGAGCAAAACAACAACAACAAGAACAACAACAACAGAAAACCTCTCAGTAAACTAGGAATGGAGGGGAGCATCCTCAACTTGATTAAACAAATATACAAAAAACCTACAGCTAATTGTACTTAAATGGTGAAAAACTAGAAGCTTTCCCACCAAGATCAGGAACAAGGCAATGATATTCTTTCTCACTGTTGCTTTTCGACATTGTTCTAGAAGTCCTAGTTAATACAAGTCCTAGCTAAACAAGACCCCGTCTTAAAAAAAAACAAAAGAAACAAATGAACAAAAAACAAAAACAAAAACAAAAATGAAAAAACACAGACTGAGAGAAAATGTTTGCAAAAGACATATCCGATAAAGGACTATTATCCAAAATATCCAACAAACTCTTAAAAGTCAACAATAAGGAAACAAAATACCAGATTTAAAAAGGGGTCAAAGATCTTAACAGACATCTCACTAATACATATATACAATATGACAAATAAGCATATGAAAGATGCTCCCCACATTATATGTCATCAGAGAAATACAAACTAAAACAATGAGAGACCATTACACATCTATTGGAATGACCAAAATCTGGAACATTGACACCACCAAATGCTAACAAGGGTGTGGAGCAGCAGGAACTCTCATTAACTGCTGGTGTGGGTACAGCCACTATGGAAGATACTTTAGCAGTTTCTTATAAAACTAAACATCCTTTTACCATATGATCCAGCAATCATGCTCCTTTCTATTTTCCCAGTGCAGTTGAAAACTTAGGTCCACACAAAAACCTGCATATAGGCATGTGTAGAAGCTTTATTCATAATTGGCAAAACTTGGAAGCAACCAGGTTGTCCTTTAGTAGGTGAATGGATAAACTGTGATACATTCAGACAATGGGATATTATTCCGTGCTAAAAAGAAATGAGCTATTAAGCCATAAAATGACATGGAAGAAACTTAAATGCATATTGCTAAGTGGGAGAATACAGTCTGAAAAGGCTATGTAGTCTGTGATTTCAGCTATATGACATTCTGGAAAAGGCAAAATTGTGGAGACAGTAAAATGATTATTGGTTCCCAAGGCTTAGGTAGGAAAGAAAGATGAATAGGTAGAACACAGATAATTTTTATTTAGGGCAGCATAAATATCGATATGATACTATAATGATATATACACAACATTATGAAACTGTCCAAATCCATAGAATGTACAACACCAGGAGTGAACCCTAATGTCAGCTGTGGACTTTGAGTCCTAATGAATGATGTGACAGTGTAGGCTCATCATTTGTAACACATGTGCCACTCTGGTCGTGAATGTTGATACTGGAGGAGGCTATGCATGTATGGGGACAAGGGAATATGTGGGAAATCCCTATACCTTTTGCTCCATTTTTGCTTTGAGCCTAAAACTATTCTTTAAAAATAGTCTTTAAAAAAAGTACAAATCAGTGAAAAACTTTGGTTACCTATGAGTGATTTGGAACATTATGCCATGCAAACTAATTTGGTGGTTATTCTATTGTTATTGGTGTGCTTTTTGGAGACTATTTTTGCCTTTTAGAAATATCACTCTTGCAACAGAATGGAGAGTGGATTAGAGAGACTTAGCTGGCAGACTGGTTTTAGGAGATGCTAGGAGTTGAACTGTGTCCCTGTAAAAGACATGTTGAAGTCTTAATCCATGGTAATTCAGAATGTGACATTATTTTGAGATGGGGTCATTGAGGGTATAATTAGTTAAGTTATAATGTGGTCATATGGGAGTAGGGTGGGCTGTTAAGCTAATATGACTAGTGTCATTATAAGAAGAGAGAAATCAACACACACACAGAGGAAGACAGCCATGTGAAGACAGAGGCAGAGATTGGAGTTGTGCTGCCACAAGCCAAGGAACATCTGGAGCTACAGCTAGAGGAGGCTGGGAAAGATCCTTATAGAGGCTTGAGAGAGAGTGTGGCCCTGCCAGTCCCTTGATTTCAGAGTTGTAGACTCCAGCACTGTTAGAAAATAAATTTCTATTATTTTAAGCCACCTATTGGTGTCATAGGAAAGTAATACAGAAGACTATCATGATAACCCAGGTGGGAAACGATAAGAGCCTAAATGAAATCATTTGAGCAAGATTAGGGAACATGGTAGAGATACAATGGATATGTAGGGGAAATGATTGAAATGACTTAGATATTCAATGGTAAAGGGAGAGGGAGAAGCCTTGGTTGATGTGAGTTTTCTGGTGTGGATTGGTGTTGTTTTCATTTATTAATCCAGACAGGGAATAGAACCAGGCATTAATAGGTATAGAGCAGATGGGTGAGTGGATATCCAGGTAAAAATGTCTTTTAGGCTCTTGGCATATAGATATAAAACTCAAGGGAAGAGAGAGCACAAAATAGAGATTTATAGATTATTCAAGTGTTAGGAGAAGCCTGAAAATAGATTTAAAGGGGAGGCCTTGTGCTGTAGAAAAAGAAGAGAACACAGATTATATGTTGGTGAGCACCAAAGAACATTGGTAGGAGAGAGAACAGAAGACGTGGAGGGCAGACGGTGCAGCCAGGATAAAAACGGGAGTGAGCAATCTGAGTAAATAAAGAGTGTCAAGAATAGTTCATCCTGTTAAATGCTGGAGAGAATAAATTAAGTGCCTGTTGGATTTGCAACAGTAATTTCAAAAGTGTTATATCTCTTTAAATACTGAACACCATCTAACTTTCAGGACTTTGCAGAAACAATACAATTTTTTTTAAAAAAATGGCTAATTTACACATGTTTTTCTGTGTTTCTTTAATTCATTTAAAGTGAAAGAATATATTTAAATGTATTAAATAAAAAATGATAAATAATTCTGTGGTACAAGTATGAGCTATTTCACTTTCTTCGGGAATCTTTAAATGACATGTTTCACTGACCAAAGTGGTTCCTTCTATTAAATGACAAGTCAGCAAGTGCTTGACATTCTTCCAGCATAGTAATTATATGGCAAACTTGACAAAACTGCTATTCTTGAGTCACATATAATCATCAAGAGTTAAAGAGGGATTCTTTGCAGAATGTGGATTCATAGCTCACTTTGATATTATTAAGTCTAATACACTCCTTCTTGAACAATCAACATTAGAAAACGGAAGAGGTATTTGACAAATGAAGTTAGAATAATTCGTTATTTGCTAAAGTAGATTCTTTATATATAATTTCTGTTGGATCAAAAAAGACTAAATAGAAAAAATTAAAAGTGTAAAAGAAGAAAATTTAGGTGGATATATATTATCTACTTGGCAGATGCGCAGTTGCTTTGTCATTCTTCGTTTGGTAGGGGGGTGTGTGTGTGTGTGTGTGTGTGTAAGACCCACCTCTCACCCCTCATTGTGACCCTAATAGATCCCCAAGGCAACCATTTTCACATCCTGAGGCATATGCGCCTGGATATTTTCCTGTGCATATGTAGATACACATATAGAAACACAATGCACACATAATTTTTTCTCAAAAACATTATTATAGTGTACATATTTATCTTCAGCTTACTTTTTTTTTTTTTTTTACCTACATATGTTGTGGATAACTTTCAAAGTAGATAGAGATCTTCATTTTAATGACCGCTTACACAGCATTTCCCCTTTTTTGATAATTAAGATTTTATTTCCTTTTTGTTTTTTGCTAATTAAGGTTAAAATGAACTTCTTATATAACCATGAACACTAGTTGTTGACTTCAAGCCTTGTTTTCACCTACTCTCTCCCGCTGCTCATTGTCTCAACCCTCTTGTAACAAGGAACAGGAAAGCAATCCAAGCAGCAAACTGCCACTATTTCTAGAAACTAGTAATCTACATGCCCACCAACCCACCCACCCCTGGGGAAAACACTTCTCAATTTAATTGGCCCTGGATTTGACCGAACTTCTGAGAGAAACAACAGATAGCATTTACCTCATGGACTCTCAGGGGCATGTTGGCCAAGATTCACCCTTATGAAATTCTCCTCCTCCACATCTCATCTGTCTACATCACAAAGCCTTCTCAGGGGCTAGCTGATCCACCTCTACCGCGTTTACTACTTATTTGATTTGCATATGAGTTTTCTTACTAAATTTCATTTTCTTATTATATTTCATTTTTATGGGGTGAGGGTCTGTCAATAGCGCAAGCCCAGGCAGTGTGTGTATCTCATCAAACTCCACTCACATTTGCAGTTGGAAGCACGTAAATGTTCTGCAATGCTTCCTGATTCGATTTGGTTTTTTCACAAGGGCTTTGTCACTGACACGTGTTCTCCTAAATTCACTGCCTTAAGTTCCAGTTCTACCAAATAACAAGCCTTATAATTTCCAGCATCTAATTCAATAAATTTCCCCTCTCTAATCACTACTACTTACTCTAGTGCTACTGTTTCTACTTGAAAGGATTGCTCAAAGTGGAATCACTAGAATGTTGGATCTATGCACTTTAGATTTTAGTAGGTAACTGTAAGGAGGACATAGAAAGCACAAAAATGATGAAAACATTCTCAAGAGATTACTATATTTTAGTATAAAAAATATATTTTTTGAAATATATATATATTTTGAGACAGAGTCTTGCCCTATTGCCCAGGCTGGAGTGCAATGGCATGATCTCAGCTCACTGCAACCTCCGCCTCCAAGGTTCAAGCGATTCTTATTTCTCAGCCTCCTGAGTAGCTGGGGTTACAGGTGCGTGCCACCACATCCAGCTAATTTTTGTATTTTTAGTAGAGATGGGGTTTCACCATGTTGGCCAGGCTGGTATCAAACTCCTGACCTCAAGTGATCCACCTGCCTCGGCCTCCCAAAGTGCTGGGATTACAAGTATGAGCCACCGTGCCTGGCCTAGCATAAAATATTTTAAAATATTGCTATATTAAAATATTACAAACTTTGTAGAAGTAAAAGATAAATAAAAATGGATAAAGTATTTAAAATTTTGTCTGAAAGACTGATTCAATCTTTATAAAGAGCTTTTGAATAAGAAAAAGAAGATAATCATTCAAATTAGAAAAACATAAAAGATCAGAGTGAATAATTTATAAAATAAAGAATACAAATGGTGAATTAGAATTTTGAAAGTGCCAATGTCAAAATCAGAATTAAAAATAATTATATTGTTTTATTGTCAGTTTTTTTCCTGAATGATAATACTCTGTTTTCTTGAGAGTAGTGAAAAATAGAATTTTCTCTACTGCTGGTAGGTGTGTAAATATTTATGCTCAGGATAAAATAAATTGCAATGTGAAAAATCAACACCATTGCATTAATGTTAAAAATTCTATATACTAAAGAACATAATAAAATACTTTTTAAAACTAAGTAGAAAAATTATTTCCACAAATTTGAAAAGTAAGTCAGTTTATAAAAGAGTATATACAAAGAAGTACGATTAAAACTTTAATAGGGCAGGATGCAGTGGTTCATGCCTGTAATCCCAGCACTTTGGGAGGCTGAGACAGTGGATTGCCTGAGCCCAGGAGTTCGAGGCCAGCCTGGGCAACATGGTGAAACCCCACCATTACATAAAGTACAAAAATTAACCGGGCATGGTGGCATATGCCTGAAGTCTCAG
Source organism: Theropithecus gelada (assembly GCF_003255815.1). Classification (NCBI taxonomy): domain Eukaryota; kingdom Metazoa; phylum Chordata; class Mammalia; order Primates; family Cercopithecidae; genus Theropithecus; species Theropithecus gelada. Next base: position 72,235,563 of record NC_037680.1, on the reverse strand, counting down.
CTATTTGAGAGGCTGAGGTAGGAGGATCACTTTAACCCTGGAAGTGGAGACAGTGAGCCCTGATCATACCGCTGCACTCCAACCTGGGTGATAGAGCAAGACTCTGACTCAAAAAACAAAAAACTAACAACAACAACAAAAACCTACAATACTTTAATAAGAAAAATAGATAGGCTAGTTTAAAAAGAACAACAAATGTATTAAACATATGAAATAATTGTGGACCTCACTGTTACTCTAGAAATGCAAATTAAAATATTATTATTGACCTACCATATTAGCAAAGATTTAAAAACTGGCTGCTACAAATGCTTCAGCTTTTTGGAAAAGCAGACTGGTAACGTTTATAAATTGCTTTTTATAAGCTTCTTTCTTTGGAAAGAAAATAGTAATTTCCTTTTCAGGAATCTAGACTGAAGAATCATTAGAAATTTTAAGAAATGTGTATTTAATGAACAAAATTCAGCACATTAAAAAATTAGAAGCAACAAAAGTGTTTAATATTAGAAAACAGCTATTGAAATAGTATTTTCAAAGAACGTTTTATGAAATTGTAAAAGAAATCATGTAAGAATTTGTGAAAAAAAGTATACAGTTTGGCCGGGCTCTGTGGCTCATGCCTGTGATCTCAGCACTTTAGGAGGCCAAGGTGGGCGGATCAGGAGGTCAGGAAATCGAGACCATCTTGGCTAACACAGTGAAATTCCGTCTCTACTAAAAATGTAAAAAATTAGCCGGACATGGTGGCGGGCTCCTGTAGTCCTAGCTACTCGGGAGGCTGTAGCAGGAGAATCACTTGAACCCAGGAGGTGGAGGTTGCAGTGAGCCAAGATCGTGCCATTGCATTCCAACCTGGGCAAAAAGAGTGAAACTCCATCTCAAAAAGAAAAAAAGTGTACAATTATATATATATTATATGATTCAAATTGTCAAATATATATGGATATTGAAAGGTGGTGAAGTAACACTGCTGATCTCTGAGTTTTATATATATTATATGTGTGTGTGTATATATATATATTTGTTTTGTTTTGTTTTGTTTTCAGACAGGGTCTTGCTCTGTCATCCAGGCTGGAGAGTAGTGGCACGATTATCGTTCACTGCAGCTTCGATCCTCCTACCTCAGCCCTATCCCTAGTTGGGACTATAGGCCTGTGCTACCATACCCGGTTAATTTTTTTTTTTTTTTTTTTGGTAGGGACAGGGTCTCCCCATGTTGCCCAGACTGTTCTCAAACTACTGGGCTCAAGTGATTCTCCCGCCTTGGCCTCTCGAAGTGCTGGGATTACAAGTGTGAGCCACCATGCCCAGCCCTCTGAATTATACTGTATCTGCTTTGCATGTTACTGAGCTGTACAAAGTTTTCACAGATGACATTATGATCTAATTCATTTGTATCTGGCACACAGTGTTGAAATAATTTTGGTTGAATAGACAATAAATTCACAAGTTAATAGGGGAGTTCCATTGTCAGCATTGACTGGATGGAAATAAAAAGCCAGAAAAGAAGTGAACGGCCCTGGGAAACATGGAAACAATTAGCAGGGCAGCATACGAAGGGAAGTTGTGTTAATGCGAACTTTTTGTAAGATGTTTAATTTAATAATAGGAAAAAACAAGAAACACGATTCTGTATAACATGCTACTGATAACTGGTTGACCAACACACGCTCTCTATTTTAGGAACTGCCCTATGAGGCTCTCCGGTACATGACCGGCGAATGCAATTATGGAGGCAGAGTGACGGATGACTGGGACCGGCGCACGCTGCGCAGCATTCTAAACAAATTCTTTAATCCCGAATTAGTTGAAAATTCAGACTATAAATTCGACTCAAGTGGCATCTATTTTGTTCCTCCTTCTGGTGATGTAAGTATGCCCTTCAAAAAAACTAAAAGCAGTAAGACATGAAATTATTTTGGTAGTGATGATATTTTTCAAATGGTGATTTTGCTGCAGGCCTTGTTTTTTTGTTACCCTTGTCTGTGCTTTCTTCAGTCATATGGGATAAAACAAAGCTCATGCTATAGGTGGAGTTAGTACTGTATAGGTACAGTACTAACTGTACCTGTTCACTGTAATGTAAGAAGTATCAGAAATGTGTCTCACGCTTTTTCAGTGACCTGAAGTTCTGTCATCATAAGCAGTTCTTGGGCTAAAAAGACATTGTCCCAAATTAAAATGAAAATACATAAGAGATAGTAGTAGCAAAATATTATTAACAGTAATAGTTAATTTTTATAATTATTTGGAAGTTAGTTGCAAGTAATTATCTCACTAAAGCATCAAATTAACATTGGTATTATTATTTTATCCCTTTTACAAATGAGAAAGCAGGTTCATTACAGTAGAATAATTTGCCCAAGGCCACACAGGTAAGAAGGTGGCAGCGAGTCACAGAACCACCTGCAGCACAAGACCAAGATTCCCTTCTGCTCTTCTCCAGTCCTGTCCACTGTGTTTGATGATCACAGTGGATTTCTAGAGATTGCTAGGACAATCAAGTTGGTTCTCATTTTATTCCCAGAAGTCAAAGGGCATGTATTGAAAGTTAAACACAAGCAACAGAAACATACTGTAACCCCCTAACCGTAACTTCATGTTCACTAGGATTAATGCTCGCCGAGGGCAGATGTAGTATAGATAAAGGGAAAAATCACTCCCAAAGCCTAGGTCACTGATTGGGTACAGCAAGTCAACATGGGAGCTGGGGTAACAGGATCTCCAATGATGAATTGCCAGGTGGGAAAACAGCAAGATGAAGTAAGGTGTTTGTAAAGTGAAACAAATTGTAAAGCCATCCATGACCAAACCCCCTTTGCCATGTGTGTGTGTGTGGATGTTTGTATATGATTATGTGAGCATCAAGGAAGGTATGAAATTTTAATAGAAGTCCGTTTAAATAAAATATAAAATATGTGTGTATGCATAAAAAGAAGTATAATGTTAATGGTGATTATCTCAGAATAATAGAATTTTAAATAATTTTTACTTTTTTGAATTGAGTGGATTTTTTACAGTAAGAGTAAACAGAATAATCAGAGTAAATCAGAAAGAAATATTTTTATTGTGATAAGTTAAAAATAGTCATCAGCAAAATATGACACAAAGATTTCTCTGTAGGTAATTTCTAAATGAAGTTACCAGGATTCCCCTCCCCCATTAAAAAACCCATTCCAATTGAATGGTACTTTTTCTCTGTAAATATGTTCTTCTTTTTTTTTTTTCCTTTTTTTTTTTTTTTTTTTTTCTTGAGATGGAGTTTCGCTCTTCTTGCCCAGGCTGGAGTGTAATGGTGCAATCTTGGCTCACCACAACCTCTGTCTCCCGGGTTCAAGTGATTCTCCTGTCTCAGCCTTCTGAGTAGTTGGGATCACAGGCGTGTGCCACCATGCCTGGCTAATTTTCTATTTTTAGTAGAGATGGGGTTTCTCCATGTTGGTTAGGCTGGTCTCAAACTCCAGACCTCAGATAATCCACCCACCTTGGCCTCCCAAAGTGCTGAGATTACAGGCGAGAGCCATCACACCTGGCTGCACATATTTTTTTTTTTTTTTAACTTTGGCCCAGGCTGAAAGAAAGTGAAAGCACTCAATGTCCAGTGTCACAGGCCTATCCAGTCATTAACTTGAGTATTGAAAACTGCCTCTTTTCTGCGAAAAGTTCTAGAATGTAATTGATTTCTAACCTCCTGACTTCTTGTTATTCATCTCTGCAGCACAAAAGCTACATTGAATACACAAAGACACTGCCACTGACCCCAGCACCAGAAATCTTTGGGATGAATGCCAATGCAGATATCACTAAGGATCAGTCAGAAACTCAACTGCTATTTGATAACATTCTTCTTACACAGGTGTGTGATCTGTATAGGAACTAGCTTCTGAGGCCTGGGAAGGATGCTTCCCAGGCACATGTGCCAACACAACAGGCTTCCTTACACAATTCTGTTCAAGTGGAGAAACATTTAAAGGAAAAGACAAAAATACATAAATAAGGATTTGAACACTAAATACATGAAATTATGGGGTTTTTTTTTTTTTCATCAATCTTTTTTTGGGAACCAAGACATATTCTTTAAGTATCATTCTGCTTCTAGGAGTTTCATTTTGCCTTTCTTGCCCTACCTAAATACATCATACATTGTGTCCCTTTTAAATGTATTTAAAGAGGAAGAATAATTTCAAAGATACTTGGGAAGCAGTTTGATGAGAGAATTCATCTAAAATTTTACCTATTTTATTTTCCAGTCCCCTAGTATTTCAACAGTTGTTCTAGAACATTTAACCTGATTTACATGGACACAGTTTCATTCACACTAATATTTTATCAGATGTATATTAGTGTAACATTTAAAATATAGTTGCAATAGTAAGTACAAAATGAATTTAAAAGGGTAGGAGAAGAATTTGTGGGCGCAGCTCTCCTGGAGAGTGCGTAAGCATATTGGGGTGTGGGAAAGCAATCTGCAAAGACACCAAAATTTAGCTGCCATGAACACAGGCCAGTACATTTTAATGAAAAACATTTGCTAATCTTGCTTGTCTATTAAGAGAGAGATTGGGTTTATCACAATTCAGAGGTAGAGATACCAGAACTGCAGAGCTTGGAGAGCGAGTTAATGAGGACAAGACTTTTTGTATTTAACTAATTTATCTTGGAAGAAATAAAAGAGGAAGCTATCTTGTATTGTTATTCCTTTAAAAAATATGCTCCGTTGTTAATTTAATTTGTTTTTGAAAGGAAATTAGTCCAAATGGCAAGAGTTCCCATAATGACTCAATAAAATTTTGATGAATTAAGGAAGAATAATCAGTCATGCAAGTTATCCTATTAACTGAATTGTAACTAATCTTTTTTTATGGCATCTCAGAGTAAAAATGACAACAGTTAATACTTTTGTATAGTGCTTACTCTGTGCTAGTGCTGTTCTAAGTGCTATTATGTATAACAATGCAATGCTAATGACAATCCTATGAAGTAGGGTCTAACTATGACTATTCCCATTTTACAGTGAGAAAAGTGAGGCACAGAAAGATTAAGTAGTTTGCCCAAAGTCAGCTAGGATGATTTCAAATCAGGACTCAAAACCAAGCAGTCTGGCTCCTACCAGTTTGGCTTCGGAATCTTGTGTTCTAAACCACTATGCCATATTCTCTTTCCAGATTCTGAAAGTGGGATGAGAACTAGAAGGCAGATAGCCAGAGATTCTTAAAAAGCTAAAAATTAGAAGGATAATGTGGTGTGCTATTACAAACAGAAGAGTCCATGCAACTCCTATCTCTGGTCTACTCTACTATGACATTTTCTAATAAGGGAAAAGGAACAAAGACTGTTTTTACATCCATTTTAGATATTGATAGCACTAAAATCAGTTATTGCCTGGGCATAAAAGTATATGTGCAAACATGAATGAGTAGCTCTTTAGGAGCATTAGATTGCATGTAATACACAACAGTCTGACAGCAGCACATTTACAGTGTCCTTTGGCTTTACTTAAACTTGATGAGGAGTGCCACATTACAGCATATGTAAAACAGTGGGGTCATTCCAACAGAAAATGACTCCGAACCAAACAAATACGTTTAAATACACAAGGGGTATCTTTTCAGCATATAATTAAACAATCTCTTTCAATCCTCAAACTCAGGTTGGCAAATACAGTTACAGTAGTGGGTAAGCAGTGGTTCAGTGATTCTAGATTGGGTTTATCACAGTTCAGAGGTAAAGAGACCAGAACTGCAGAGCCTGGAGAGCAAGTTAATGATGACAAGACTTTTTGTATTTAACTAATTTATCTTGGAAAAAATAAAAGAGGAAGCTATCAGAGCGAAGAAGTTTGCTTGCGCAGAGCTCCTTTGCTTGTGGTTAATGGCCACACACTATTTAGAATAGGAAAATTGTTTCAACTGAGAATATTATAAAACTAGATAATAGTCTAGGATCTCTGAAAAGGTTAAACTTTCTGATGTCTCTGAAAATGAATTCCACTTATCTTTCAGAGGAAAATAACCCTTAGAAGATTCCAGATGTTATTTGTGATAACTCTAAAGAAAGATGGTAAAGAGGAAAAAGCTAAGATAAATAATTATAAATAAATAAGACCCAATTGCTCTTAATTCTCAGTATCAGTTGGATATTACTTTCAAAAACCTATTACCCAATCATGTGATCTTTGTGTGTGAGAAATAGGGAAAGGGAATGTTTGTGTTACTAAATTATTTTTTTTACATTTTTTGAAGAACTGTAGACCTGGATTTGGCTTTTTTACAGAGGCACAGCTCTTGTTAGAGTATGGGAATATTTTAATGAGTTTTTACTGCCTTTTATGCACACCAAAATACTACTGGAAATCAGCATATGATTCTTTAAATATAATGAAATTAGATATTTCATTAGTTTTAGCCAAATACTCACTTTTTGTTTTCTATGATTTGTTTTTTATATTTTGTTGTAAACCTGGTACTATGGAATCATAATAAAGGATTATTATATGAGAATCTTTTTTTAATAGCACATAATTAAAACGTACCAACATGTAATTATTTTATTGTGTAACTGTATAGGATATTATGGTGCTGTGTGGTAAGTAGTGTTAAAAGTCACAGTAGAGGCCAGGTGCAGTGGCTCACACCTATAATCCCAGCACTTTGGGAGGTTGAGGCAGGCAGATCACCTAAGGCCAGGAGTTCGAGACCAGCCTGGCCAACATGGTGAAACCCCATCTCTACTAAAAATACAAAAATTAGCCAGGTGTGGTAGCTGGCGCCTATAATCCCAGCTATTTGGGAGACCGAAGCAGGAGAAGTGCTTTAACCCGGGAGGCAGAGGTTGCAGTGAACAGAAATCGTGCCACTGCACTCCAGCCTGGGCAACAGAGTGAGACTCCATCTCAAAAAACAAATAGAAAAAAAAAAAGAAAGTCAGAGTAGAAACTTAGGTAAAAATAATTAATATTAAAGAAAGAAAATAGTTAATATTTTCAGAATCAATTTTGAGTATACTAATATTTATAGTATAGAAACCAGGAAACAAAATCTAAAAAAAAAAAACTAAACACAATTTCCTTGGACTGGTAAAACATGAGATATATTTATTTATATTCTAATAGTACTTGTTTTCTCTCAACACACACCCCATATTCATTTGTCCTGAGGATTTAATTTTTTTTTCAGAAAATATGGATTTACTTACACAATGCCACCATAAATATGAAAAACAGAGATGGAACTGAAATTCTCCTTCCTTGCTTCCAACGTGCATCACTAAAGTCTGTCTTTCTTCCATAACTCTTCCAGCTGCTTGGAGGAGATGAGCTTATTTTCTTTGTTCTCCTGGTTCAAGGAGAAAACTATATCTCTGCTTTTGGCAACCAGTAGACACCAGAGTTATTAGCAAATATATTTTGTGGCCTGCTTTCTCAAAGCAAGATGAGATTTCCCCCATCTGGGTTTTAATGCCCACCATCGCTTGGCCACTCCACCAATGCAATGCTTTTTCTTCCACTATCTGCAGCATCTGCAACTCCCCCTGTACCCAGGCAGCCAAGCATACAGCTTATTTGCTTTCTGCAGATCCTCGTTTGCCTCTGAACACATTACATGCCCTTATTCCTCCTCTCTAATAATAGTTTTCCCTTGAAAATCCATCCCCTTGCCTGTTATCATCACTTTAATAAATTTTGTGTGGAGAGGGATCATGGATAAAATAGAGAGCAATGTCCTTTCTTATAAAGATTTACCTTAGGATTTTTCATATTCTGCTATTCTTAGACCTTTATGAGGATTTTTGAGTTATAGTTTGGATTCTTCATAGTCTCGTTCAGCAGGTGCTGGTGCAAAATCATCAGATGAAGTAGTAAATGAGGTTGCTAGTGACATCTTGGGCAAACTTCCAAACAACTTCGACGTCGAGGCTGCCATGAGGAGATACCCAACAACTTATACTCAGAGCATGAATACTGTACTTGTCCAAGAGATGGGACGGTTCAATAGGTTACTGAAGACCATAAGAGATTCATGCATAAATATTCAAAAAGCAATCAAGGTAAGGCGAAAAACACCCAAAAAACCCATTAAATTATATATAGCATTCATTTATTTAGCAAATATTTGTTTAGCACAAATACTGTGTAAGCACTATTTTGGGTTCTGGGGATAGATAAGATTAGAAAATAATTCTTGCCCTTGAAGAGCTTATAGACTTCTGAGAGTGAGAGTTAATAAACAGGGAAACAAGTATAGAGGATGTTAGATAGGGATAGGACCCTGGATTGGATATATGCTAAGGAGACACAATGTGGTAAGGAATGAGCCCTTGCCCTCATAAAGCACATTTTTTCATTTATTATTATTTTTTTTTAGAGATGGGGTCTCACCCAGGCTGGAGTATAGTGATGTGATTACTGCTCACTGCAGCCTTGAACCCCTGGGCTCAAGAATTGATTTGCCTAACCTTCCTGAGTAGTTGGGACTAGAGGTGTGAGCCACCAAACCTGGCTAATTTATTTTATTTTATTTTATTTTAATTTTTTTAGAGAGATAGGGTCTTGCCATCCTGCTCAGGCTGGTTTTGAACTCCTGGGCTCAAGTGATACTCCTGCCTCGGCCTCCCAAAGTACAGGGATTATAGGTGTGAGCCACCAACTCCTGGCCCAAGCTCAAATTTTAGTGAGGGAGGCAAACTGAAAAATAAACTGGCCAAGTGTGGCGGCTCATGCTTGTAATCCTAGTACTTTGGGAGGGCACAGTGGGAGGATTGCTTGAGCTTAGGAGTTTGAGAACTTCCTTGGCAACACAGCAAGACCTTGTCTCTTCTGGGAAAAAAAAAAAAAAATGCTGGGCATGGTGGTGCATGCTACTCAGGAGGCTGAGACAGGAGGATTGCTGCAGTAGGCTACGATCCTACCCAGCCCAGGCAACAGAGTGAGACCCTGTGTCAAAATAAAAATAAACAAATACATATAAATTTTGGTAAGTGATAAGTTTTATGGAGAAAAATTAAACAAGATTAGGGAGTAGAGAATGATGGGTGAAAACCTCTCTTAGGTTGGGTCAAGTCCCTCTGAGGAATGACTCTTGGAGAAAGACCTAAATTATGTTAAGGGGCAATCCATGGAACGTTTCAGGGAAGAGCATTTCAGGCAGAGGGTATAACACAAATGTAAAGCCAAGAGAAAACATGCTGGGCCTGGTCTAGGAACACAAGTAGGAGGTCTGATTGGCTAGAGTGGAGTGAGCACGAGACAGACACTACTACTAGAGAGAAGACACCAGAGGCTGGATTGTGATGGTGTTAGCCATAGTTAGGATCTGAAATTTTGTTTTATTTTAAAGTATAAATATAAAGAGAAACCTTCAGAGGGTTTTAAGCATTGAAGTGAAATTACCCATTTTGCATTTTTAAAAGTTTAATCACTGCTGAAAGGATTATGGGGAAACAGCAGTACAGACAGAGACCAATGATATGATTGAGAAATCCAGCTGAACTGGTCTCTTGTAGTAGCATTGGAGGCAGAGGGAGGTGGCTGCGTATGAGTTATTACTGAAAGAAGAGTCTACTAGGCTGGCTGAAAATTAATGTGGGTGTGAGCAAGAGAGTAGTCAATGATAACTCCTAAATGTTTGGCCTAAGCAAGTGCAAAGTCTGGGCAAGGAACAGATTTGATGTAAAAAATCAAGAATTATATTTTGGTCATATTAATTTTGAAATGCCTGGTAGACTCAATGGGAAGGTCCAGTTGTTAGATACCTGATTTAGAGTTCAAGAGGGAAGTCAAGTCTGGAGATAAATTTCAGAGTCTGCATCACGTTGATTATATTTGAAAATAAAATGTATAAGTTATCTCAAATATTTTGGTAGTACTGATGAGCATTTTTCGGTGGCAAGCAAGTCTATGCAAACCTATCCACAAAGGCCGAGAAACTGAGAGGGCAAAGAAAGAAGCTGAACAAATCCAGTTTCTCAGAAAGGAACATTTAATAGTGACTTACGAACAGAAGTCATAATGTTCAGGCAGCCGTGAGAGGGGATGGTGGGTCCTCACAGCTTTACCCCCTAGACCCAGGGCTGATGCATCATGGGGAAGGAATGTGTAGGACAATTGAAGATGATCCCTCAGGGAAAGCAATAATGGTATGTGAATCTGCCCAGTGGCACAGTTTAATGTCAAGGTTGTTTTGACCTAAGGGTAGGATTTATGGTAACAGTGGATAAAGTAGAAATCTTAAAGGCATTCTCAACACAGGGGTTAATGAGATGCCAACATGGCAGATTGGCATCCAAGATGGAGTTGCTTTATTCTCCACAAGCATAGATTACTTTGAAGCATCAATTTCTTTCCCGCAACTCATATGAACTACTTATAATGCCCTTTCTCATGCTGTTCTTTCATCTTTCTCTTCATATTTCACTAATTTGAGGAAGAAAATGTTTCAAATTTGAAAAACCTAACTTGACATGATATCTGTGACCAATGTAGCAGTGTAAGTCCTTATATTAAACTCATTTCTTTTTCCAATATCTCAGTGAAATGACACAATCTAACTGGGACAATTTTATATCACATTCTCTAGTATAATGCTAAAACCAGGTGTATTTTTAATGACAATATCCAATACATAAGACAAAATCTATTTCTTACAGTTACACAAAAGGTAAATTATGACAATAAATTCAGCAAACATGTTGAACCTATATATTTGTAAAAGATCAAAGTTCTACTAAAACTTAAAAGTTCAATATTATAAAAATGTCAAAGAATTGCAATTATAGAAGGATTCAATTTTAGTTTACCCAGGATTACAGCAAATATTTAAATACTTAACAGTATTCGCTGCTGGCAGGTCAGTCATCAGGAATTCTCATCTGTGTTATTGGAAATGTAAATTGTTGAACCTCTTTGAAGTACAACTTGGTAATACCAGTAGAAATGTTAAATCTTCTTCATCCTAAATATATATATGTTTATATGTGCACATATATGCAAAGCTATAAGCACAGGAATGGTCAGCACTGCATTGTTTCAATAAGTGATTAACCTTAAATATTATCCAGTGGTTATGATAATATACACAATGAAATGCCCATCAATTAAGAGTGAGATAGTTTTATAGTTGCCGATGTGGAAAGATGCCAAGACATATTGATAAATGAAAAAAGGTGTATAACTTTATGTATTGTTTGACTCAATTTGTGAGTTCTTAAAAATATGCATATTCTCTGTAAAATTATATTCTCCTGAATTTGCCATATTTGCCTTATCATTTACCCTCTGCTTCTCTATATATAAAAGACATATATATTTATAATATACCTTAAAGATATATAATATATATAAAGATATATATATACCCATATATAAATGTTTTCTGAATTATTTGAGAATAGTGGTTGCTTATACCCCTTTATCTCAATACTTTAAGGTATACTTTCTAAAAACAAGAATACTTTTTATAATATCATAATACAATTATCAAATTTAAGAATAAAAACCTAAATATAATATTTTTATCTAATCAGCAATCAAACATTTCTATTTTTCAATCATGCAAATTCTGTCTTTTCTAGCGAAATCTATTCTGACACAGATTTCAGACCAGGATCAAACATTTCATTCGGTTGCCATGTTTCTTTACCTTCTTTATTCCAAGACAGTTTCTCAGCCTTTCTTTATGTTTGATAATATTGACATTTTTTAAGAATACAGAGCAATCATTTTATAAAATGTCCTGTGTTACTTTTTAAATGAAATAAAAAACTAATTGGAAGTTTTTAAAAAGTAAAACAATGAACAAAAGAAATTACACATTATAATTATGGGATAAAGCTGAAGTTATACCCAAGAAAATGTATAGTATTAACTTTATTTTTAATTTAATTATTAAACAAGAAAGATTGAAAAGAAGTGAATTATTTGGCTTAAGAGACAAGAAAAAGGATATCCTGTAAGTTCAGTACTAGAATGAATAAATTTTAAATGCTAAAACTGAACAAAAAAAAAAGGAAATTTTGAGGAGGAATAAAGGTATAGAAGTGTTGAACAACTCCATTTACAAGTTGAGCTAATTGGTGTATATGGAACACTGACTCCCACAAGAGTATAATATACTTTTCTTTTCAAATCAACATGGAACATTTACAAATATTGACTATATAAAAACCATAAAACAAGTCTCAATAAATTAAAAGGTCTGAGATCATCAGTCTATATTCTCTGATCAGAGAAGAATTAAGCTAGAAATGAATAACAAAAGCACAATGAGAAATATCCATATATTTGGAAATTCAGTAAAATACTTCTTAATAACTCACAGCTTAAAGAAAAAATTTAAATGAAAATTTAATAATAATTTCTATTAAATTAGAGTGAACAAATATCAACATGCCAAAAATTGGAGAATGCAGCTTCAAATATATGTTAGAAAAACAAAAAGCATAATAAAATAAAAACAAATTAATGAAATAGAAAACAAACATAATAGACTCAACAAAGCCAAATGGTCATTATTTTAAGACTAATAGAAGCGACAAAGCAAAAAGAGAAGTAACCAAAAACTAATACCAACAATGGAAATGAAGTCATCAAAATAGACACTATAAGAGATCTGAAGATGACATCATGGAAACATTATGCCAATACATTTTGCTTATTTATTTCTTATTTTTGTGGCTATGTAGTAGATGTATATATTTATGGGATACATGAGATATTTTCATATAGGCATACAATGAATAATAATCACATCAGGGTAAATGGGGTATCGATCACCTCAAACATAGATCCTTTGTGTTATAAACAATGAATTATTCTCTTTTAGTTATTTTTAAATGTGCACTTAAGTTACTGACTGTAGTTACTCTGTTGTGCCATCCAATACTAGATCTCCTTCATTCTTTAAAATATTCGTTAACCATCCCTACTATTAACCCTACTACCACTACTCTATCCAGCATCTGGTAGCCATCATTCTACTCTCTAACTCCATGAGTTCAGTTGTTTTAATATTTAGCTTCCGTGGCCCGTGCACGGTAGCTCATGCCTGTAATCCCAGCACTTTGGGAAGTGGAGGCCAGTGGATCACCTGAGGTCAGGAGTTTGAGACCAGCATGGCCAACAGGGTGAAACCCCGTCTCTACTAAAAATACAAAAATTGGCCAAGCATGGTGGGAGATGCCTGTAATCCCAGCTATTTGGGAGGCTGAGGCAGGCGGATTGCTTGAACCAGGAAGGCGGAGGTCGCAGTGAGCCAAGATTGTGTGACTGCACTCCAGCCTGGGTGACAGAGCAAGACTCTGTCTCAAAAAAAAAAAAAAATAACTCCCACAAATTAAATGAGAGCATGCAAAGTTTGTCGTTTAGGGCCTGTCTTTTTTTGCTTAATATAATGATCTCCAGTTCCATCCATTTTGTTGCAAATGACAGGATCTCATTATTTTTTATGACTGAATAGTACACTGTTGTGTGTAAGTACCATGTTTTCTTTATCTGTTCCTTTGTTGATGGACACAGGTTGCTTTCATATCTTGGCTATTGTGAGTAGTGCTTCTATAAACATGGGAGTGCAGATATATCTTCAATATACTGATTTCCTTTCTTTTGGATACATACCTGGCAGTAGGATTGCTGGATCGTACGGTAGCTCTCGTTTTAGTTTTTTGAGGAACCTCCAAACTGTTCTCCACAGTGGTTGTACTAATTTACATCCTCACCAACAGTGTACAAGCGTTCCCTTTTCTCCACATTCTCACCTGCATTTGTTACTGTCTGTCTTTTGGATATAAGCCATTTTAACTTAGGTGAGATGATATCTTATTACAGTTTTGATTTGGGTTTCTCTGATGATCAGTGACATTGAGCACCTTTCCATATGCCTGTTTGCCATTTGTATGTCTTCTTTTGAGAAATGTCTATTCAGATATTTTGCCCATTTTAAAATTGGATTATTAGAGTTTTTCCCACAGAGTTGTTTGACCACCTTATATATTCTGGTTCTCAATCCCTTATCAGACAGGTAGTTTGCAAATATTTTCTCCCATTCTGTGGGTTTTCCATTCATTTTATTGATTGCTTCTTTTGCTGTGTACAAGCTTTTTAACTGGTGTGATCCCATTTGTCTACTTTTGCTTTGTTTGCCTGTGCTTGTGGAGTATTACTCAAGGAATCTTTACCCAATCCAAAATCCTGGAGAGTTTCTTCAGTGTTTCTTCACAGTAGATTCATAGTTTGAGGTCGTAGATTTAAGCCTTTAATCTATTTTAATTTTTTTAATATGGCAAGATGGGGGTCTGGTTTTACTTTTCTGCATATGAATATCCAGATTTCCCAGCACCATTTATTGAAGAGACTGTGTTTTCCCTAAAGTATGTTCTTGGCAACTTTGTCAAAAATGAGTTCGCTGTAGATGTATGGATTTATCTATAGTTCTCCTTTCTGTTCTGTTGGGCTGTGTGTCTGTTTTTATGCCAGTACCATGCTGTTTTGTTTATTATAGCTCTGTAGTATAATTTGAAATCAGATAATGTGATTCCTCCAGTTTTGATCATTTTACTCAGGATAGCTTTGGCTATTCTGGGTCTTATGTGGTTCCATATAAATATTAGGACTTTTTTTCTATTTCTATAAAGAATGTCATAGGTATTTTGATGGGGGTTGCACTGAATCTGTAGACTGCTTTTGGCAGGATGAACATTTTAACAATATTGATTCTTCCAATCTATTGACATGGAATATCTTTCCATTTTATTGTGTCCTCTTCAATTTCTTTCACCAGCATTTTATAGTTTTTATCATAGAGGTCTTCTTACTTCTTTGGTTAAGTCCTAGGTATTTTATCTTTTTGTAGCTATTGTAAATGGGATTGCTTCTTGATTTCTCTTTCAGATTGTTCACTCTTGGCATATAGAGATGCTACTAATTTTTGTATGTTGATTTTATATCCTGTAACTTTACTGAATTTGTTTATCAATTCTAATAGTATTTTTGGTGGAGTCTTTAGGTTTTTCCGAATATAAGATCATATCAACTGCACACAAGGATAATTTGATTTCTTCCTTTCTGATTTGGATGTGCTTTATTTCTTTCCCTTGTCTGATTTCTCTAACTAGGACTTCCAGTACTATGTTGATAACAGTTGTGAAAGTGGACATCCTTGTTATGTTCCACATCTAAGAGGAAAGGCTATCAGCTTTTCTCCATGGAGTATGATAATAGCTGTGGGTCTGTCATATATGACTTTTAATAAGTTGATGTATGTTCCTTCTATACCCAGTTTTTAAGTATTTTTTAATCATTAAGTGATGTTGAATTTTATCAAATGCTTTTTCAGCATAAATTGAAATTATTATATAGTTTTTGTCCTTCATTCTGTTGATATGATGTATCACATTGACTAATTTGTGTATGTTGAATCATTCTTGCATTCTTGGGATAAATCCCACTTGGTCATGATGAATGTATTATTGAATTTAGTTTGCTAGTATTTTGTTCAAGATTTTTGCATCAGTGTTCATCAGGGATATTGGCCTGTAGATTTTTTTTTTTTTCCTGTAGTTTTCTTTGTTTGATATGTCTTTGTCTGGTTTTGGTAAAAGTAATACAGGTCTCATGGAATAAGTTTATAAGTATTCCCTCCACCTCTGTTTTTCAGAATAGCTTGAGTAGGATTGGTACTAATTCTTCTTTAAATGTTTGGTAGAATTCAGTACTGAAGCTATCAGGTCCTGGGTTTTCTTTGCTGGGAGACCCTTTATTATGGTTTTAATCTTATTACTTGTTATTGGTCTGTTCAGGTTTTAGATATCCTCATGGTCCAATCCTGGTAAGTTGTATGTTTCTAGGAATTTCTCCATTTCTTCTAGGTTTTCCAGTTTATTGGTATAATAAATTGCTAATAGTAGGCACTAATGATCCTTTGAATTTACGTGGCATCTATTGTAATGTCTCCTTTTTCATCTCTGATTTTATTTATTTTGGTCTTCTCTCTTTTATTTTCTTAATGTGTCTGAAGTTTTGTTGATTTTGTTTATCTTTTCATAAAACCAACTTTTCATTTTGTTGATTATCTACTTTCTCCATTTCATTTTTTCTGCTCTGATTTTTATTATTTCTTTTCTTATATTAATTTTGGGTTTATTTGCTCTTTCTTCGCTAGTTCTTTAAGATATATCATTAGGGAGTTTATTTGAAGTTTTTCTACTTTTTTGATGTAGGCACTTATAACTATAAACATCCACCTCACTAATTCTTTTCACTGTATCCTGTAGGTTTTTGCATGTTGTGTTTCCATTATCACGTGTTTCAAGAAAATTTTCAATTTCCTTTTTAATTTCTTCATTGATTCACTGGTCTTCAGGAGAATATTGTTTAATTTCATGTATTTGTATAGTTTCCAAAATTCCTCTTGTAATTGATTTCTTGCTTTATTCCATGTAGTCAGAGAGGATACTTGATATTATTTCATTTTTTTGGATATTTTGAAACTTTTTTAGTGGCTTAACATGTGAATGATCCATGTGCTGAGTAAGAAGCATGTGTATTCTGCAGCTACTGGATGAGATGTTCTGTAAATATCTATTAGGACCATTTGATCTGCGGTGCAGTTTAAGTCTGATGTTTCTTTGTTGATTTTCTGTCTGGATGGTCTGTCCAATGCTAAAAGTAGAGTGTTGAAGTCTCCAGCTACTATTTTTATTGGTGTCTATGTCTCTCTTTGACTGTAATAGTTGCTTTATCTTGGTTTTCCAGTGTTGGATGCATATGTATTTAAAATTGTTATATCCTCTTGTTGAATTGACCACTTTATCATTATATAATGGCTTTCTTGGTCTGTTTTTGTAGTTTTTGCCTTGAAATCTACTTTGTCTGATATAAGTCTAGCTACTCCTGCTCTTTTATGGTTTGTATTGGCATGGAATATCTTTATTCTTTTATTTTCAGTCTATATGTATCTTTGTAGGTGAAGTATATTTCTTATGGGCAACAGATCAGTGGGTCTTGTTTTTTAAAAAAATTCATTCAGCCACTCTGTGTTTTGATTGAAAAGTTTAGTCCATTTACATTCAACATTATTGATAAGTAAGTACTTACTCCCACCGTTTTGTTATTTTCTGGTTTTCTCTTCCTTTCCTTCCTCTCCTTCTCTTAGTGAAGGTGATTTTTCTCTGGTAGTATGTTTCAACTTCTTGCTTTTTATTTTTTGTGGATTTATTATATGTTTTTTGATTAGAAGTTACCATGAGGCTTGCAGATAATATCTTGTAACCCATTATTTTAAACTGATGACAATTTAAAACTGATTGCATAAACAAAGAAACAAGCAAAGAGAAACCTAATAAAAACTCTACACTTTACCTTCATCCCTCCTGCTTTTTAACTTTTTGTTTTTCCTATTTATATCCTATTATACTGTCTGTGTCTTGAAAAGTTGTTGTAGTTATTATTTTTGATTTGTTCATCTTTTAGTCTTTCTCCTCAAGATATGAGTAGTATACACACCACACTTACAGTGTTACAATATTCTGTTTTTCTGTGAACTTAGTATTACCCTGAGTTTTATACCTTCAGATAATTTCTTATTGCTCGTTTACATCCTTTTCTTTCAGGTTGTAGAACACCCTTTAGTATTTCTTATAGAACAAGTCTGGTGTGGATGAAATCCCTCAGCTTTTGTTTGTTTGGGAAAGTCTCTTTATTTCTCCTTTATATTTGAAGGATATTTTCACCAGATATACTATTCTAGGGTAAAAGTTTTGTTCCTTCAGCACTTTAAAAATGCCATGCCACTCTCTCCTGGCCTGTAAGGTTTCCACTGAAAAGTCTGCTGCCAGACATATTGGAGTTCCATTGTATGTTGTTTCTTTTATCTTACTGTTTTTAGGATCCTTTCTTTATTTTTTTTACCTTTGGGAGTTTGATTGTTAAATGCCTTGAAGTAGTCTTTTTTGGCTTAAATCTGCTTGGTGTTCTATAACCTTTTTGTACTTGAATATTGATATCATTCTCTAGGTTTAGGAAGTCCTTTGTTACTACTGCTTGAATAAACTTTCTTCCCATATATATCTCTCTTTACCTCTTCTTTAAGGCCAGTAAGTGTTAGATTTGCCCTTTTAAGGCTATTTTCTAGATCTTGTAGGTGTGCTTTCTTCTTTTTTCTTGTATCTCATCTTACTGTGTATTTTCAAATAGCCTGTCTTCTAGCTAACTAGTTGTTTCTTCTGCTTGATTAGTTCTGCTGTTAAGAGACTCTGATGCATTATTCAGCATAATAATTGCATTTTTTAGCTCCAGAATTTCTGCTTCTTTTTAAAAATCTCAATCTCTTTGTTAAATTTATCTCATAGGATTCTGGATTCCTTCTCGGTGTTATTTGGAATCTTTTTTTGCATTTCCTCAAAACGGTTATTTGAATTCTCCGTCTGAAAGGTCACATATCTCTGTATCTCCAGGATTAGTCACTGGTGCCTTATTTAGTTTATTTGGTAAGGTCATGTTTTCTATATGGTCTTATTTTTTATTTTATTTTATTTTTTGCTACCCAGACACTATTCATTATCCTAGATGGTCTTGATGCTTGTGGATGTTTGTCAGTATGTGGGCACTGATAAGTATTTACTGTAGTCTTTGCAGTCTGGGCTTGTTTGTACCCATGCTTCTTGGGAAGGCTCTCCAGATATTTGAAGGGACTTGGATGTTGTGATCTAAGTTTTTGGTCACTGCAGCTGTATCTGCTTTAGGGGGCACTAGAAGCCCAGTAACACTGTAGCTGTTTCAAACTCATGGAGATACTGCCTTGGTGGTCTTGGATAAGGTTCAGAAGATTTCTCTAAATTATAAGGGAAAGAGTCTTGTTCTCTTCTCTTTGTTTCTCATAAACACATAGACTCTCTCTCTCTCTGTGCTGAGCTGCTTGAAGCTTGGGGAGGGATGCCAAAAGTACCCATATGGCCACCAACATTGAGACTGTGCTGGGTCAGACCTGAAACCAGCACAGCAGTGGTCTCATCCAAGGCCTGTTGTAACCACTCCCTGGCTACTGTCTATGTTTGCTCAAGGCCCTGGGGCTCTACAATCAGCAGGTGGCAAAGCCAGCCAGGCTTATGTCCTTCCTTTCACAGCAGTCAGTTCCCCTGGGCCCTGGACCAGTCCAGAGATGCTGCCTCGGAGTCAGAGCCTACAGCCTGAAACCTGAATACTTCACCTGGTGCTCTGTTCTACTGCTGCTGAGCTGGCACCCAAACCATAAGACAAAGCTATTCTCAAACCCAGTTGTGTTGTCTTCTTTCCCCTTTCCACAGGCAGAGGAGCCTCCCCCTGTAGCTACCATCACCACAGGTTCACAGGGAGTACTGCCAGGCTGCTGCTGATCTTCACTCAAGGCCCAAGGGGTCTTCAGCCACCTTGTGGTGAATGTTGCCGGTCAAAGTTAGTCTGTGATTTAATAGCTAGCAAGTAGCCAAGTATTGATTAAGAAGATTTTTCTATTAAAATTTGGTTAGATCAGGTGCAGGTACAGTGGCTCACACCTATAATCCCAGCACTTTGGGAGGCCGAGACAGGAGGATTGCTTGAGGCCAGGAGTTGGAGAGCAGCTGGTCAACATAGTGAGACATCATCTCTATAATTTTTTTTTTTTTTAGACAGGGTCTCACTTTGTCACCCAGGCTGGAGTGCAGTGGCACAATCTTGGCTCACTGCAGCCTCACCCTCCCAGGTTCAAGTGATCCCCTTGCCTCAGTCCCCCAGGTAGCTGGGACTAAAGACCTGCACCACCAACACCCAGCTAATTTTTGTATTTTTTGTAGAGACAGTGTTTCACCATGTTGCCCAGGCTAGTCTTAAACTCCTTTCCAGAAAGGCCATCCAGGAGCCAAGGCCTGGAATCAGGGACCCTAGGAGCCCTCTTGGTGCATACCCCACTGTAGGAGTCAAGCTGGTACCTAAGCTGCAAGTCAAAACCCCCTTTACTCTTCCCTGTGCTTTCCTCAAAAAAGAATCTCTCTTGGTAGCCACCAAGGTGGGAATGTGCAGGGTCACACCTGAAGCCAGCATGGCGCTGAGTCTCAAGGCCCATGGTGTGTACTACCTGGCTACTGCTGCTTATTATTCACTGTCCAAGAGGTCCTTAGCCAGCAGGTGATGAATCCCGCCAGGACTGGGCACTTCTCTTCAAGAGTGCAAGGTTCCTTTGTGACCCAATATGTGTCTAGAAATATTGTCCAGGAGTCAGGGCTTAGAATGTGGGCCCCAGGACTGTTTCCGGTGCCCCATCCTACTGTGGCTGAACTGGCCCCCAAGTTGCAAGACAAAGTCCTCTTTACTCTTCCCTGTCCTCTCCTCAAGCAGTAGGGAGTAGTCTCTCCTGCAGCTGCAAGCTGTGCTGCCTGGGATTGGGAGAGGGGCGGCGCAAGCACTCTGTTAGCCACCCTGGCAGGTGTCTCACTGGATGGCATGCCCCACAAGCCCCTAGCTCCGAGTCTAGCACAGGACTAGGCCTTACCTAGGAATTGTAGTCCCTGTGGCCTAGGCTGCCTTTCAAGTTTATTTAGAACCCCAGAGCACTTTAGCTGGCGGTGGCAAGCCTTGCCGAAACTCAAGTTCCAACCGCTGGGGTGTGTGTTTCCCCTGTAGTTACGGTTGGTCTAAATGCTGCTTTTTTTTTTTTTTTTTTTTTTTTTGAGACGGAGTTTCACTCTTGTTGCCCAGGCTGGAGTGCAATGGTGCGATCTCCGGCTCACTGCAACCTCCACCTCCTGGGTTCAAGCAATTCTCCTGCCTCAGTCTCCCGAACGGCTGGGATTACAGGCATGTGCCACCACAGCCGGCTAATTTTGTATTTTTAATAGAGACGGAGTTTCTCCATGTTGGTCAGGCTGGTGTCGAACTCCCAACCTCAGGTGATCCGCCCGCCTCGGCCTCCCAAGGTGCTGCGATTACAGGGATTACAGGCGTGAGCCGCTGCGCCCAGCCCTAAATGCTTCTTTCACAGGCATCAGCTGAGCTCTTCCTGGTGTTGCTATCTTCTGTGACAAGAAGGCACTGAGTTCCAGCACAGTCTCAATCACTGTGCCATCCCTCCCACAAGCGACAGATTCTCAGTGCCATACCGCCATTGCCGGCTGATGGAGGAGGGGTGGCATCAGCAATTCCAGACTGTCTTTCTTGCCCTCTTCAGTGCCTCTTTCAGTGACTAAAAGTTAAAACTGGGTACTGTGGTCATTCACCTGATTTTTGGTTCTTATGAAGTTGCTTTTTTGTGTAGATAGCTGTTAGATTTGGTGTTCCTGCAGGGAGGATGATTTGTGGAGGCTTCTATTGGCCATCTTGCTCTGCCTCCCTTCTCAAACATTCCAATGCCAATACATTTAAAATGTAAATACATTTTAAAATGTAAATGAAATAGACAAATTCTTGCGAAAACATATGTTACCAAATTGATACAAGAAGAAATAAAAATCGGAATAATCTTTTTTATGTTTAGAAGTTGAATGCATAATTGAAAAACTTTACATGTTAGAAGCCTCTTCTGGTATCTGATAATTTGAGGTTGTCTGCTTCAAGCCTGTAATCCCAGCACTTTGGGAGGCTGAGACGGGTGGATCACGAGGTCAGGAGATCGAGACCATCCTGGCTAACACGGTGAAACCCCGTCTCTACTAAGAAATACAAAAAACTAGCCAGGAGAGGTGGCGGGCACCTGTAGTCCCAGCTACTCGGGAGGCTGAGGCCGGAGAATGGCATGAACCCGGGAGGTGGAGCTTGCAGTGAGCTGAGATCCGGCCACTGCACTCCAGCTTGGGCTACAGAGCGAGACTCCGTCTCAAAAAAAAAAAAAAAAAAAAAAAAAAAAAGAATGGGACATTATCATGTTGAATGAACACAATAAGAATACTGGTGATGGTTGACTGTGGTCTTCAGTGTAGGTTACCTGGCTAGGCTGTTTGTTTAAGAAATATTCAGCTTGATTATGTATTTCTTCTTGACCTGCTTCTTCCTGTGTCCTTCCTGGAAGATAAAGGGCTGGCTCTAGTATTCTAGGAATTAAAAGGGAAAAGAAGCCCCAGGGAATCTGAGCATCCAGTATTCATGCATTCACTTAATCCCCCTGATTTCAGCGTGGTAACTTTGGCCCTAACGGGGCCTGACATTTCCCACTCTAGGGATTTCTGCATTTTCCTCTTCAGGCTGTACTCAAGGTAGGTAATGCGTAGTTTGTGGGGTGGGGGAGAAGATCTAGGATTCTGTTTTTTAAGCCAAGTTTTAATGATCTTTAACACTGCCCTACTCGCCCCACTTTCAGAAGTATCTAGGACCTTCATTCCCAAGATTTAGGGGTATTGTGCAGTGTATGTCTGGTTGATTCTTAGCTTCTCCCCCTGCCAATTTAGGATCAGGTTTCTACGTACCAGTGGTCCATATGCTTTCTAACTCCCACAATTGTGTTGTCATTTTCCCTTCCCCTCTTTGTTTCCACACTTGGGGGCTTATGTCTTTAAAAAGTAAATTCCTTTACTGCTGTTTTAGTGAGGTTTTGAGAAGAAGGCAAATGAAATGTGTATATTTAGTACATCAAATTTACTTCCAAATCTTCTCCCTATGTTAGTTGGAATATTTTCAACTATAGGAAAGACAGAAATGAATAATAGCAACTGGCCCAGTTAAAAGTCAAATAGGAATTTTCAGGGCCTTCAAAGTTTTAACATCTGTGCATCAGTCATTCAAAATGGGAAATGGTCAATCAGACGTCATAATTCAATTCCAGGACATTTTAACTTTTCAAAGTATTTTATGTAATTTTTCTAATTTTATATTTAGCACCATGCATTTTCAGAATGCAGTATAGAGCTGTATTACTTATCCACTTAATAGACAGTAAACTAAGTCAAGGTTAGTCTGTGATTTAATAGCTAGTGAGTAGCCAAGTATTAAGATTTTTCTATTAAAATTTAGTTAGTTCAGGTGCAGGTGCAGTGGCTCATGCTTATAATCCTAGCACTTTGGGAGGTCAAGACAGGAGGATTGCTTGAGGCCAGGAGTTTGAGACTGGCATGGGCAATATAGTGAGACCCCATCTCTACAACTTTTTTTTTGAGACAGGGTCTCACTTTGTCACCCAGGCTGGAGTGCAGTGGCACAATCTTGGCTCACTGCAGCCTCGACCTCCCAGGTTCAAGTAAACTTCTTGCCTCAGCCCCCGAAGTCACTGGGACTACAGGCGTGCACCACCATGCCCAGAAAATTTTTGTATTTTTTGTAGAGATGAGGTTTCGCCATGTGGCCCAGTCTAGTCTTGAACTCCTGAGCTCAAGTGATTCACCTGCCTCGGCCCCAAAGTGCTAGGATTACAGGCATGAGCCACCTTGCCTGGCTTCCTATACAAAACAATTTTAAAAGTAAAAAATCAGTTGGGTGTGGTGATGCATGTCTGTAGTCCCAGTTTCTTGGGAGCCTGAGGTGGAAGGATTAGTTGAGCCCAGAAGGTCGAGGTTGCAGTGAGCCATGATCCCACCACTGCACTCCAGCCTGGGCAATAGAGGAAGATCCCATCTCAAAAAAGAAAAAAAAAAATTGGTTAGATTAAAATTGTTGATATTCTAAGGAATAATTCAGACTGCGTGGCCTACTTGTAAGCAAAAACAAATATCTTCACTTTTTTTTTTCCTGTATGACTCAACCTTAACTAATCACAATGTAAACAGAGGATAATTGTGAAGGAGGTATTTAAAAGGTGGTTGCTTATAGTCTATCATAATCTATACTATTATATTAACCAAGGTTAAATGTGTTTCAGGGGCTTGTAGTCATGTCTACAGATCTTGAAGAAGTGGTTAGCAGCATTTTGAATGTCAAAATTCCAGAAATGTGGATGCGTAAATCCTACCCAAGCCTTAAACCACTTGGCAGCTATGTGAATGACTTCCTTGCAAGACTAAAATTCTTGCAGGTAAGTTCATCCGAATGACCGTATATTGTTAAGTTTCTCCTGTCCATTTTCTTCTTCATAATGCTTACTGTAATGGGTATTTCTCTCTAGTTTTTCTGTGCCTCCCAAGCACAACTCAGCACTACTTAATATTTCATGTAATGTATGTAACTGCTACACCGAACTGTCAAAAAGCTAGTACTAAATGAAGGAAGAAAACATCTAGCTATGTTGGTTTTTCCACTAAGTATTTAACATTAAAATAGATACCTACAGCAGAACATCTTAGAAAGCCAGTCAAGCGACCAGTGAGGGGTATTAGAGCTTCATTGCCCAGCACTTTTCTAGGTCGTGAAATCACTAGATTGCTGGTTCAGCCCAAGTCAGTAATGACCTCAAAGGCTAATTGTCTTGGAAATGTTGAGTGGGCAGAAGCCTATCTACTAATTGTCTGGTAATATTGGTGCTTAACTATGTTCTTATTAACAATTGTACCTATTAGAAATATTGATTCATTTCCTAGATTCTGTATATAATGTGTCAAAAACTGCCTATGAAGAAATTTCTGCAGGGATAAAATGGTTAAACTCCCTTTTGATAATACAGGCCTTTTGTTTGCTACAGTCAATACTAAGGAACTAAGATTGTTTTTGAAGTTATACCTTGGGCTCTTATAGGGAAAAGCGTTTCAAACTCATTTCTTCAGATTTGCTTCTCTAATTTACTATCTAGTTAAAGTTGGTATTCAACTGACTTACCATTAGAATATATGTTATGAACAGAGAATTAAAGTATCTTGATATTTCTAAAGGCCTTAAGGTCTCACTACCCTGCTTCTTCCAGGAATTCCTTATACAATATTGTGTTCCTATATGTTGAATTTTACTGTGTTTTAGTGAAGTAGGAAGAAAAACTTCCAAAACAACCTTCTGTTGGGTACTAATGACTAATTAGAGAGAGAAAAAAAGTGAAAAAAAAAAAAAAACAGAACCATCAGACCAGACTTTATGGGGATCTCTTCTTCCGTTCAACTATATAACATGATATATTGTGTAACAATGCATATCAGATATTCAGTATTGTAGGGAGCCTTTCTGAAAGAATGACGTATAAAACAGACATTTGTTTGCATTAATGCACATTGTAATTTCCAAGCTGATTTGATAGGTATGAAATTGAAGTCAGGACAAACACCGAATATGCCACCTGTTTTTAAACCTTGCGAGTATGGCTTGTTATTACCCAGAGGTCATTTATTAGTTCATCTAAAAGATAATAAGTGTCTTTGGATAAATTTTATTAGGTAGTGTTGTATTCAGAAGTTGAAAGGCTCTCTAGGTGTGGTGGCTCACGCCTGTAATCCCAGCACTCTGGGAGGCTGAGGAAGGCATATTGCTTGAGTCTAGGAGTTCAAGACCAGCCTGGGCAAAATAGCAAAACCCCTTCTCAACTAAAAACACAGAAAAATTAGCCAGGTGTGGTGGTGTGTGCCTGTATTCCCAGCTACTTGGGAGGCTGAGGTGAGAGGCTCGCCTGAGCCCTGCCTGGGCAACCAGAGTGAGACTGTCTCAAAAAAAAAAAAAAAAAAAAAAGTTGAAAGGCGCTACTGTTAGCCCAATTGTGTTTTACACCCTAGCAATGGTACGAGGTTGGTCCTCCTCCAGTCTTCTGGCTTTCTGGCTTCTTCTTCACACAAGCCTTCCTGACTGGTGCCCAGCAGAACTACGCCAGGAAATACACAATTCCTATTGATCTTCTTGGGTTTGACTATGAAGTAATGGAAGACAAAGAATACAAGCATCCTCCTGAGGATGGTAAGTGAGTGACAGAATGAGTCAGCTCATATCTGGGCACTGAACAAAAACATGACATTCTAGCTTACTTTCCTCAGCTGTTAAAAAAGTAATAAACATGAATGTAATTTACCCTAAATGCTGGAGAAAAAAATTATTGAGATACAAAGAGCAAATGAGTGAGCCAGGGGGAAAGAGAGAGAGAAGGAGTGAGGGGGAATGATCAAGCAAATAAGGGAGGAAAATGGTAACAGCAGATGAATCTGGGTAAAGAATATATGTCGTTTGTACTTTTTTGCAAAATTTTGTAAGTTAGAAGTTATTCCTAAAGTGTTAAGAAGGTAATCATCAAATTAACAGCACATGGGATAATCAGCCGTAATCTTATGTTGACTGTGAGGACTTGACATGTACAGCATTGAAAAGAAGGTTTTTCCTGGTCCCTTGAAGTGTATACCTTTGTAGAATCCTAAAATATGTATTCTTTCCTGTTATATATATGTCATTCCAAAACTTGGAGCTTACCATTCCAAAACTTACACCTAATAGAAACATTTGCTTTGTGGTTGAAGGATTGTGAGGAAATCTTTATTTTCTCAATGATTGTCTACACTTTATGGCTACCCTGATGTTTTATTTCAAATTTAGTGGACAAGACCACTATTTTAAATAAGTTATTTTTTAAATGCTACAGATTACAGAATTTTACCAAAATTGTCTTTATATAAATGACATTAATCTCTAAGTGACTGTTAATGTGTACTGCTTTAACTAATGTGTTGAAGACAACTTCCTTATTCATCACTGAATGATGGATTCACTGGCTCACTCTTCTGTCAGGCACTGGAGATATCAACAGGGAACAGTTTAGGATCTTGTCCCTCAACTAATTTATACTGTGGTGGAAGACACTAACAAGTAGATATGTAATCACAACAGTGTATGATAATCACATTAGTGTGCCAAGAAGTTTTATTTTAAATTGATGTCACAAATCTCAAGATGGTTTGTAACACTATGAAGCAATCCCACTACTATTCCCGGGGATATTTGCTTTCCTCCTGTCAAAACAACCACTTATGCCCTCTTTGCCCTTCCTTCTGCTCCCACATCTCACCTTATCCTTCATGGAAAAAAATTAAAAGCCATCTGAAGAGAGCTTTTAGCACCACTGACTCACTGCATTTGTCAACATCTGTACCCTTGAGGAATCTAGATCCCATTTTCTTTTTCCTTCTCAAGGGCTTTGCTCCTTTAATTGTGCCCTCTCTTTCAGGAATAAATGATTTCTCTCATTAATAAATAATTCCTGTCAACCTACAACATGCTCTAGAATCTCTCATCTTAAATCAACCATTTCAATTGTCTTTCTACATCCCCCTCAGCTGCTGTCCCAGATCTCCGCTCACCATTATAGCAAACTTTCTCAAAAGAATTGTCTTTACATGCTGTCTGCAGGTTCTCACTTCCTATTTGTTGTCTACCTTTCATCCTTTCTAATCAACTGATGCTGTTCTTTTCAGAGTTAGCGATGGCTTCCATGTTGACAAATCCCATGAATTCTCTTCTGTCTTCATCTTAATTTCTTAGTGATTTTTACCACTTGCCATCTTCATCTTTCTAGAGACATGCTTCTCTGTTTCCAGGACATCACCCTCTCCTGATTTTCCTTATCTCATTGGCCACATTCATGCAGGTTGGCTGGTTTAGGCTCCCCTAATATTACAGTTTCCAAGGACTCAGTCCTGGGACTATTTCTTTTTTCTGATAGCATCCTAGCCCCAAGTGACCTTATTCTTTTTTGTATCTTTAAACATTAACTCTGCTTATGTCCTCCAAATGTAAATCTCTGAATCTTCAATCTAGATCTTTCCTCTAAGATCAGACCTCCATACCCAATTGCCAACCTGAAATCTCCACTTTGGTATCTCCTGAATATGTAAAATGAGACATTTCCATAAATGGCACCACCATCCAGACAGAAACCCAGGAATTCTTCATTCTTCTGCTCCCTCATCTGTTCATATCAAGGGCAGTTGCTCACCTATCATCCTACTGTCAGCACAACTTTTTTATTTTTTTTGAGACAGGGTCTCACTTTGTCACCCCTGCTACAGTGCAGTGGTGTGATCCTGACTTACTGCAGCCTTGACCTCCTGGGCCCAAGTGATCCTCCCACTCAGCCTCCTGAGTACCTGGGACCAGAGGCGTGCGCCACCATGCCCAGCTAATTTTTTCATTTTTGTATAGACAGGGTCTCCCTGTGTCGTCCAGGCTGTTCTTAGTCTCCTGAGCTCAAGGAATCCACTCATCTTGGGCTCCCAAAGTGCCGGGATTACAGGCGTGAGCCACTGCACCTGGCCCCACCACCTTTTTTATCTTGCCTTCCCCTCTAGCCTTTATCCTGTCTCCCTACTGTCATTACCCACTTATTGCCTTTAATTTGTATAGAAGCCACAGAATTTTTTAAAAAATGAAAATAGATTATATCAGCTTTTGGTCTCCATTGAAAACCCAGACAACTAAATACGTTTTTTCCCTTTGTGGTTTGAATAAAATCCAGACCCCTTATGGTGACAATGAGGCCAGGCGTGTTCTAGCCACCACCCACCCATACAAGCTCATCATGTGCCATTATGCTCAGGTCACACTAACCTCCTGACAGTTTCTAGAACAGCTCACGTTCTTTTCTTTTGGGATCTTGGGAACACCACTTTCATCTGTTGGAGCCGCCCATTTCACCTTATTATCCCCTCTTGCAACTCTGCTTATTAACTTCAAAGCATCAGACTGTAATGATTTTATGTGTTTGTTTCTTTATATCTCTGTCCCTCACTACAGTACAGATACCAGAAGAGCGGTGACCTTGTTTGTCTGCACCATTCTTTCTTGAGTGCCTCTCAGTGTCTAGCACATAAAGGGCCCTCAAATGCTGCTGGGGAAATTCCAAAAATTATGCTACTGGAATCCACTAAAAATGTATGGACTCGAACCCAACCTTTTAAAGATACCTTTTATTCCACTCTCTAATACTTAAACAGTTTTACTGCAGAAACACATTTAAGAACAATGAATGCAAGGAATAAAGAATCATTGGGACATATGATATCTTAGAAATAATATTTTTCAGTCACAGATGCCTAACCTACCATTAATCTGACCATTTGTTCAAAATCTCTTTATTCTTAACTCAAAAGAAACTTTATCCCACTAGAGGCTTTTAAAATAAATAAATAAAACAAATACAGAAGGAAATTTAACAACCTTCTAAGTTATTTATTGAATATAAGCTTTAACAAATTTTTTTCCCATACAGCTCACTATATTACGTCATAAAATACACTAATAAATATGAGTTTGAGCCCCTGCCCTCATAAAATTAAAAGTATAGTTAGATAAATTTAGCAACATACCAGAAGGATAAATAATTTGGCTCAAATTAAGTATTTGGCAATGGAGGAAAGGAATGTTTAAGTTGGGTAAAAGCAAATCAAGGAAAGGGCACGGATCCTTACCGTGGGGCTGCTCTGTACCACTGCTGGGATCCAGAGACTGCCCAGTCCATTACACTGAATCCTCACAGTACCCCTATGGCTCAGATACTACTATTACCGCCATTAGACAAGGTGGAAACTAAGGCTCAGGGGGGTTAAGTAACTTGCTGTAGGTCTCACAGCTAATAATGGACAGAGTTGAGATTCAGACTCAGGTCATCTGGCTCTCATGCTTAGCTGCTTTCTCTATGGCCTACTGAGTATTTTGGTAGAAGTTTGAAAACATCACATTTCTCAGGGAATGTTTTCTTAAAGGAGTGATGGTTACTTCTTAAGTATTTAATTTAGATGCATGAATTTTTTTCCAGTTCTTTTCATATTATTATAATAGGCAGAAGGTGGCATTTGGGTTGAAGTTTGAGCAGCACTGATGATATCTTTTAAGGGTTTTATGTTTTTGAACTCAGCTAAAAGACTGAATTTATAAGCATTGCCAAAAGCTTCTGAACTAGCTAATACCCAAGATTAAACTATTGTGTTGCCCGTTATTATATACTGAACATAATTATTCTACAGGGTAGCTGGTATTTCTTTTTACATTGATTTACTAATTTAATCCACAGAAGCTCTTATTAAAGAAGATCAAGTATTAAAACTCCAAAACTATCTTGAAAACAGTGGAGTAAAAATAAAGCACAACTTATTAAAGGATCCATAAAGCCCATTTAGTGTTCCAAGATCATACACTGAAGAGCAGTCATCAGCTAATTAAACTGTTTTACTGACTACCACAGTGTTGGCCCAGGCTTAATTTATAATAGGTGATAGATTTCTGCAAAATCTCAAACTTTATTATTTTATATACTTACCAACACACACATATGCATTTCACCAATAAGCACACATATCCACAAATTAGCCTTTTTGTCATCCTAGTTTTTTCCTTCCTACTTAGCTAATTATCAGAAAGAAAAAGAGAATCCATGGAATGATTTAGATAAATGGGTTTTTCCCCAAGGAATCAATTTCTCATAGGACCCTAGTGGGAGGGACATAAATCACACCTGAGAACAGCGTGGGATAGAAGCCAAGTTTCTTTTTTTTCCAATCTCTACCCCTTCACCATACTTTATAGATATTTTTGTATGTTCCTGTTTCTAGGTTCTGGGCCTCATAAAGATGTCATCCTTATATACCTAAGATTAAATTAAAATACAATGAAAAGGGGCACCTAAAGGCTACAATGCTGCTGAAAGTTTTTTAGTATTTGAAATCTGTATTAGTGAGGGTTCTCTAGAGGGACAGAACTAATAGGATATATGTATATATGGGAGGGAGTTTATTAAGGAGAACTGACTCACACGATCACAAGGTAAAGTCCCACGGGATAGGCTGTATGCAAGTTAAGGGGCAAGGAAGCCAGTAGTGGATCAGTCAGTCTGAGTCCCAAAACCTCAAAAGTAGGGAAGCAGACAGTGCAGCCTTCAGTCTGTGGCCACAGGCCCAAGAGCCCCTGGCAAACCACTAGAGTAAGTCCAAGAGTCCAAAACCCAGAGAACTTGGAGGCTGATGTTTGAGGGTGGGAAGCATCCAGCATGGGAGAAAGATGAAGGCTGGAAGGCTTAGCAAGTCTGCTCTTTCCAACTTCTGCCTGTTTTATTCTAGCTGCACTGGAAGCTGATTAGATAGTGTCCACCCACATTGAGGGTGGGTCTGCCTCTCCTAGTTCAATTGACTCAAATGTTAATCTCCTTTGGCAACATCCTCACAGACACACCCAGGAACAATACTTTGCATCCTTCAATCCAATCAAGTTGACAATATTAATCGTCACAGGATTCTATATTATAGATGCAACTACCTAAGCTTCCTCTGATCTGAATTGCTAGGTACTACTAGGTGACTCAGTCACCAGTTGACAGCATTGCATAGCATGAAGGGAGGCAGAAAATAGTGAACGAGAGGGGAACTGGAAAAACTGTAGCTGACACTATGTGCTGATGACATCTCACAGATGGCAATGGGCATCACTCATAGAGCAGGACAGCTATGAACAAGGACCTGTTAACATCTGTCATTTTCTATATATTCTATATATCTATATCTTCATGGTCCTTACTAGCCATGAGAAATAAAAATGTATTTAAAGATTCTCACCTTATTTCCTATACAATTGATGGGCTGGAAAGAACTTTTATCCCTATCACCACTTTTCTAGGTGTTGACATGAACTCTTTGGTTTACTTTCTATGATATTATCACTCTTCCCAAATGAGGAATAACTAGTCTGATTGGTTAGAGGCAGAAATTTATTGGGCTATGCTTTCGAGTCAGTCAGGGAGGGTATTAAATAGCTCACTTGGACCTGTGTATAGGTTCTCTTTCTTTTCCATTGTATTTCATACTATAAAGTTCTCCTTCTTTGCCCTATCCCCACCTGTTTTGGTGACTGGTGGACTGGCCTTAGAGCTGGCCACAGAGGTAAAGACGCAGAATGTGCTCTACAGACCCATCTCTTCCCTCACGCAGGTCCACCCCTCCATTGCCCCAGGCTCAAGGTCCATTTTGCAATCCAGCTTTACCAGAGTTATACATTGGCAGTTATTGGACAAGTGCTTTGTCAATTAATAGAACTGATACTGTATTCCAACGTATTCTTCCCATCAGTTAAAACCCAGAGAAAGGGTCTTTCCCCAACTCCATCATTAAACTATCCACATGTGGCCATTTAAATTTAACTATAATTAAAATAAAATTTAAAATTCAGTTATTTGGTCACACCAGCCACATTTCAAGTGTTCAACTTACTAATACCAGCCTCTTGTAGCTAGTGGCTACCATATGGGACAACACATAGAACATTTCCATCATTGCAAAAAGTCCTATTGGACAGCACTGCTGAAGTAGATTTTCATATACAACTCTACAAAAAATGTAAAGCCAAAGAAAGTAACTCATGTTTCACTGATTGCCTAATTTGTACTCTTTAGCTGTTAGTGTACAACATCACTTTCTAGAGAGAGTTCATCACGTGTCTTTCATCATCAACAGACTAAGGAGAGCTCTTGGCAGTAAGAATAAATTCTAAAAGGGGAGGAGCAATTTAATTCTTACGACATTAGAGATCTACAGAGGGGTACTTTGTTCATATGCTGCCCACTGGCCACCACTCGATCCCTATTACCTTTATTAAGAACTATTTTTCCCCCTAGATTTCACAGCTTCTGAAAACACAGTATAATTATTGACTAATTAACAATGTAAATTTGATAACGTTCACACACACTGAGAACTTCCCATAGACTCATTTAAAATTTCTTTCCTCTTTCGTCTTCCACACCTAATTTTACTATTGCATTATTTCACTAGGCAAAGTTTCAATGTTCTTGAAATATGGATGTTAAAACACTCAGGAGATTGCTTTCATTGGAGAACAAGTCTTAGGCTGCAAATCTAGTATCACCTGCATAGTACTTACATTAGAAATTTCAGATTCAGAACTCAATCAAAATGCATATATAAAGTGTAATATTAACGTGTTTCTTTTATATTTAGGTGTTTTCATTCATGGATTATTTCTGGATGGAGCTTCCTGGAATAGAAAGATCAAGAAACTTGCAGAATCGCATCCCAAAATTCTTTATGATACAGTGCCTGTGGTTAGTAAATTCTAATTATATATACATGTGGAATTATTTTATACATATTTTATATATAAAATAGACCCCATCTTGTATGTATATATGCATGTGCATATGTATATATATAAACAAACACATATACAGTCAATTCTTGTTATTCATGGGAATTACGTTCTATAAAGTTGCTTCCAACATTGAATTAGCAAATACTGAACCATTGCTCCTGGGGAAATAAATACAGGGTTATTTCTTTGGTCACAACATTTTTGTTAGCTGATCAATAAATAACCTTATTTGTGTCTGTTTAAAGACACCTTATTTAATATACAATGTTGAGTCATTAACATTAACTCACGGTCAAAATTCTATGAGCTTCGTTGAGACATGAGCTAATATTTTCTCTACGAGGCGTATCAGCCTTCTTGCACTTAGCATTGGCCGGGCGCGATCGCTCAGCACTTTGGGAGGCTGAGGTGGGCGGATCACCTGAGGTTGGGCATTCAAGACCAGCCTGACGAACATGGTGAAACCCTGTCTATACTAAAAATACAAAAATTAGCCGGGCATGGTAGCAGGTACCTGTAATCCCAGCTACTCTGGAGGCTGAGGGAGGAGAATCGCTTGAACCCAGGAGGTGGAGGCTGCGGTGAGCTGAGATCACACCACTGCACTCCACCCTGGGCAACAAGAGCGAAACTCCGTCTCAAAAAAACACAAAAAAAACAGCACTGCGTTACACATGGGGGTCATTTTAAACAGTGAAATCGCCAACAAAAACACAGAAATGTGAAAACTCTGGTACTAAATAGGCCATGAAAAAGGACACTAGTTTACGGTTATGAGGTGAAACAAGAAAGCAGAG
Organism: Theropithecus gelada; assembly: GCF_003255815.1. NCBI lineage: Eukaryota > Metazoa > Chordata > Mammalia > Primates > Cercopithecidae > Theropithecus > Theropithecus gelada. The sequence continues at coordinate 72,201,855 of NC_037680.1, read as the reverse complement.
CCTCTCACCTGGTTCAACCTGAGCTGGGAAAGTGTGTTGGATGACACAAATCTTTAATGCTCTGCAAATGTCCACCAAGGAGCACGACAATGCTGCCAACTGATTTTAGGATTAGAAATAAACTTTGGTGAGCAGGCAAATTTGGAAATGTGGAATCCACAAATAGTGAGGTCAACTGTATATACATTCACACACGTGTTCATTATATATTTTTTCGTACACTTTGACTTGAAAATGTGAAACTTGCATATTAAAAGATTTTGAAAACCATCAATTTAAAAAGCTACATTTCCTAGGCACCTATCTCCAGCATTGGCAGATTAAGCTTTATAAAATATAATTAAGCTTCCCTCTATAACTGCATCATGAGAAAATGGCTTAAGAAAACAGCAATTTGAAGGGTAGGTCTGGGATGCTGTGATAAAATATAGGCAGTGGTATTTATGTGAATTCTGTTTGCAGGATTCTGGCAGCAGCTCAAAGACAGGTAAAAAGCCCTTCAGAGCAGCTGTAACAGGATCAGTGAGGGGTCAACTGACAGCCAATTGTGAGAAAGCTGTCATATATTTTAAAATGCCATGGGCACAAAAGTTTAAAATACAAGACCCAAATTGAAAGTTGCAAGGACAAGTAAATGCAATTTCAGGAGCTGATCGAAATTGAGTCTTTCACATGGAAACTCATAAGTAGCTTGCAGTGTGTGCAAAAAGAAATTAATATATAAACTGATAATATTTCTCCTGAATAAGGAGCTACTTAGAAATAAAAATTCTCATTAGAAAAATCCCCTGGGGTTGAAATGAAATCTGAGTTCGGAAGAGTGCTTTGAGTCTTACGTTGTAGTTAATATTTCAGAAACTGCCTTGTGGATCCCCCCTTATGAAAATCTGGATTCCACAATTAAGTGGGAGAAATAGAGAAACTCGCATCCTTATAAGCTCCTTGAACAATCTGTGTTTTGACCTGAGAAACCTAAAAGAGGGGTCTGAACATTGGGGCTGTCAAGTCCTATCATCTCGAGGATTGCTATTACTTCTACTCCAGAAAAATAAATTGAATTAAATTCTAAAATATCTTTATGAACATGGTTTGTTCTTACTCTTACATTCAAAGATCAAATTGCCTCAAAATCTTATTTTTAAGACTGGTGAGGTCCAATAATAAATTGTAGGAACTTGGTTAATGACTAAAAAGAATGGGGTATAGATTGTGGTTATAAAGGAATGCAATTATATTTTAAACAGCATAATACATATAGTATCTCCTTTATAATAGTCTCCTAAAATGGGAAGGTTTTCTAGTCATACAGTTGTTGATAAAAATCCCTTCAGCATTTTTTTGGGACTGGCTTTCAATTAATATAAAGGCACATGATTCTGAGTATCAGTGTGGCAATTCTCTCCTTTGAAAGGATGTCTGGTTTTTTTTTTTTTTTTTTATCATTGTAAGTACTAAAAGTCATTTCCCAGGTAATTGTGGTTGAGAGAGGAATAGTTAGAAAATATGCTTTTAGACAGAGTAGCCGAAAACTATTTTGTCTCAGTTATGAGAGTTCTATAAAATGTTTTGAGCAATCACAGCACCGCTGGTGAAAATAAATCTGTTTGGGCCACAGAAATTTGCATACATAACCTTACTCTGAGACTACGATAGTAGGCTCAAATACATGTATATTTAACAGCCTTGACTTAAAGAGATGTTATGTATTTTCTTCCAGATGTGGCTAAAGCCCTGTAAGAGGGCAGATATTCCGAAACGGCCAAGTTATGTTGCTCCATTGTATAAGACAAGTGAGCGGAGAGGAACATTATCCACCACTGGCCATTCCACAAATTTTGTGATTGCCATGACTCTTCCCTCTGACCAACCCAAGGAACACTGGATTGGACGAGGTGTGGCACTGTTATGTCAACTTAATTCATAACCAGAAGACGTCATTTCCTTGTTCCTATTTCTTGTTGGACGGCTGAGTAGGAAGCATATTTTACTACTTAACCATTTTTTTTTTTTGGTTTAAATACATTTGACTAAAGTTATAATTATGAATTTACTTATGAGCAAATGCAGATAAACGTAATATGATTCAGACTTAAATGTAAGGAAATGTTCTGAAATAAAGACTAAAGAAAACACATTGGCATATTTGCTCTCTCTGAGTAACTTTATTTTGGAGGAGTTCCATAAGCATTAGGAACATACATAAAATGACACACCACTGTTGACAATGAAAAAAAAAAAAAACAGCATTTGATATTTTCCAGCTTTTTAAGTTAAAAAAAAAAATGATTCAGTTAAAACAAAACAAAAGTTTAGATATTTTAGCAAGAATCACCTTGCAGGACCATAATCACATTTAAGCCACTGACTTTTATTGTTAATGGAAAAAATTCACACTGCATCTAGTTACTATAGTATTTCTAAGCATAATCACAGCTGATTGAATGCAATGTGATATATACCAAAATTCATATGGATGTCACACAGTGACAGCATTGTACAAGTAACATTAATGACCTCCAACAAACACACTTTAAATTAGACTGGTCAAGCTAAAAGGAATGTTGGAGCCAACAGAAATGTAGTGGAATTCAGATTGTCTAGTAAGACTTGAAACTATACATTAGAATGATGTGAAAACTAAATACTGGTGGAACTCTAATACTAGCAGCAACTGTTACAGCCCTCTTAAAAGATTTGTAAAATCTGGCAAATAAAGATAATACAATATTTGAGAGACTATAAAACTTTATATACTTCAGCATAACCCACTTGCTTTAAATCAGGTATTTTAAAACTGGGAGTATATTCCAGCTGTTGCTTTTATAAAAGTTCTAAAATGAAGCAGATTTAATGCTGGAATGCAGAATCCTATTTGGGTATAAAAACCCAAAAATGAACTATAAATATATCTTGGTTCAGAAATCAAGATACATGAATCACTTGAAGTTGGCAGTACTAAATAAAATATCAGCACCTTTTAGCTAGGTTGCTTGAAGGGCCAAGCAATGAGATGAGGACTGTCCTAATTCAGTGCCCAGTGCTGAAAATAATCTATGTATAAAACTTCTACTTATTATAAGGAGGCCATGGAGTAAGTCAGAAATAATTTTTCAGATTCAAGCATAAATTAAAGAACACCTAAGCTCCCTTGCTTACAGCATACAGAAGAAACACTGGCAATAATCTATAAATACCTGGATGCATGTGCTGCTCTCAGTTTTGTTTTTGTTTTAAAGTTCATAGAGTAGGAGGAAAGAAGAGTACTAAATGAAAACATTTTAGATGGAATGGAAAAGAGTTTGGCTCTTATATATTTGAACAATAAGATTGTTACAGCAGCTACACTGGTTGCCAAGCAGATTAAAACAAAGCTAGCTGCACATAGTTCAAATACAGTTTACCTGGCATAAATGAAGACCATGTGGCATAGGATGTAAACAGAAAGCTACATGCATATGACTAGTAATACAAATTATTAAGTAAAATTTCAGGATAAACATGGCTTGCACTTCTCACAAATCATTCACAATTACGTTAGGAGAACAGGGCACCTAAAAAAGAGACTAACCTCTATCAGGCACCAACAGCATATCTTGGCACAAGATGATCAGGTGATTTCAGCTGAGTAATTTAAATGTGTCTTCCAAGTCACTTGGGTACCATGACAGCCATGGTAATAATGGAGTTTATCCTAGTCACTGTTCTAAATTGACACTTCAGGTACAGATTACAGACATGGTAAACTTTGATTTTCTGCTTTACGACCTTGTAGCCAGCCACGGCATATGCTCTTGGTTCCAATGCCAAACTGGTAAAGCAACGTGAACATTCAGAACTTACATTTCCCAATTAACTAGTTGGTACTGTTAAAATAGGAAAATCAACTATTTAAACCATGTTTGGTTCATTTCTTTGATATTTTCTAGAGAGTTACAATTGTTTAAAAAGAGAACATTGACCACATGCTCCAAACCCTCACCTCCCCCCACCAAAAAAAAAACAAAACCAAACCAAAACAAAATTAAAGTAAAAAACAAAACAAAACAAAGAACACCCCAACACCAAGTATTATAATAATACAAAGAACCATTATGAATCTTTCATTAAACCGAAGCTCACACAAACATACAATCACAAATTTCAGTAGTTTAGGCTGCAGGTTTAAACACTATGCAAATATATACAAAAATAGTAACTCTAGATTCAAGAATAAGGGCTTTTCCCAATGCTAAATTCATACTCTAATGCAGCCTGAGCTTTCCTCTAGTTCCTATGTCTACTTTATGCAGCTTCAAAGCTGTGTCAAGTTGATCCCTATCACCACATGTATATATGTAGCTGAATTAAAGAACACTACAATTCATTCTTAAAACACACAAAAAATGTCTCCCCAAAGTCCATTTAAAATATTTTTAAAGTTAAATGATTTTTTTTGGTTCAATCTCTATTTCTGCATAGCCACAGAAGTTTCTACTAATAAAGAGACTAGTGTTTTATATGATTATTTTGTGAAAAGTCTTAATCAAACATCAACACTGGTTCATGGAGTCCCATATTCTCCTCTCTTTATCACAAGCTTTATATTTTTAAAAGACCCCTACGTGCAGGGAAAACAGTACTAAGCACCGGCCTTTTGTGGTTAGGCTCAAATCTACGAAACTTGTAAGTAGTGCAAGCCACTGACCTTCCTTTGAGCAACGTGCATACAGTACAAGGAACAGATGCAAAGCTGCATGGTAACGTTCTCGTAATCAACAGTGATTACTGGGAAAGGTCAAAACTGGATGTCAAACACAATTTTGTCTTCATAGAGGGCAATCACCAGCATAATGGCAAATCCAAACAGCAATCCTAAATTCTGAAGGATGAATTGCCCCACAGGACAAAAGCCATGTTCTTCATTGTCACCATCACCATGCAACATTTCTGGAAGCTAGAAAAACAAATCTTCACATTAAACTTTGTATAATACTTCTGCTCAAAACAGTTTTTAAAACCATTTTCCTACTTAAGAAAATAAATCACTAAAGTATAACTACAGACAAAATAATTATTTTATTGAACACAATGCTACCCACCAGATGTATTTTAGTCAAATACTGAAGAAATTTTATGCTTTCGCTAGTCATTAAGGAAATACTAACTCTGTTCCCTCCTCATCATCATCCCCCACAACAAACACTTAAAATATACACATTAGTCATTTTTCAACCAGTTACTATCCACTGACCTTATAAATTCTGACATTTTACTTTATGCTAAAGTATAAAGCAACTTATTACCAATAAGACACTCAGAAAAAAAGATCACCACAATTCCCACATTTACTAATGTATCTTAAACTCACTAAGAAAGATTCTTGAGCTAGGCATGGTGGCTCATGCCTGGAAATCCCAGCACTTTGGAAGGCCGAGGTGGGCGGATCATGGGGTCAGGAGTTCGAGACCAGCCTGGCCAATATGGTGAAACCCATAAAAATAGAAAAATTAGCCGGGCGTGGTGGGGCGCGCATGTAGTCCCAGCTACTCGGGAGGCTGAGGCAGGAGAATGATTTGAACCCAGAAGACAGAGGTTGCAGTGAGCCGAGATCACACCACTGCACTCCAGCCTGGGCAACAGAGCAAAACTCCATCTCAAAAAAAAATAAAAATAAAAACAAAAATTTAAAAAAAGGAAGATTCTTTTGGGAAATAACTAATTCAAAATGGTTTCACTTCTTCACTCTTTTCCACTTGAAATTCTCATTTCCCACTGCACATGACAGCAAAGAGATGCTTGGGGACAAATCCAAATCGCCATTCTATGCCCTTAAGCCACTGCTTTCATTCCAGTAACAGACACAGAAAATAACCTAGCAGAGCTATCCAGCATAACTAGTACCAAGTCATACACACTGCCCTCACAGTGTACTCTATTCTCTTAATATGGATAAAATGTCAAAATTCTGAAAATTGTCACATCTTTGAAGGCATAGTGCTTTGAAAAGTTTATGCACGGCTGGGCGTGGTGGCTCATGCCTGTAATCCCAGCACTTTGGAAGGCCAAGGCAGGCAGATCAACTGAGGTTGGGAGTTTGAGACCAGCCTGACCAACATGGAGTAACCCCATCTCTATCAAAAATACAAAATTAGCTGGGTGTGGTGGTGCATGCCTGTAATCCTGGGAGGCTGAGGCAGGAGAATTGCTTGAACCCAGGAGGTGGAGGTGAGATCGCACCACTGTACTCCATCCTGGGCAACAAGAGCAAAACTCCGTCTCAAAAAAAAAAAGAAAAGTTTATATACTTCAATTTCTAAAGCATACCACATACTACTACATCTAAGAGTAATCTGTAGATTCAAAATATAAAAATTAAATTCCTCTAATTTGTCTTAAGTAAATAAGATTTGTGGAAGAAATACATTTGCATCATTATAGGCATACATTCTTTCCACCCAAACCTAATCTAAAATTGTGAAAGAATTGCTACTTCCAATTTTTACTTTCACTTTTCTGCAAACATAGTTCAAATGTGCAATCAATATCTACAGAAAGATGACACTGATATGCTACTCTCTGGGACACTACGTTTTACTCCAAAACAGTATCTTGGTGCTTTGGGGTTTAGGGAGGAGAAATCTAGTGTTAAGTCACGTAATTCTTAATTCATACTTCTTCCTGTCTAGGAAGAAACATCATTATTTGTTATTAAATAATGGGTACAATTAATCCAACCACCATGCTCTGACGGTGCTACGGTATATTTTAGCCATCTTCTAAAGGTCATATTTAAGACCTACAGCATGCTATCATAAATTCTGTTTAAAAGTCTACAGAAATGGTATATAATAGCTAGTAAAGATTATTTTCTTGTCCAAACCATTCACAAAATCACTTTATCAAATCAACTAATGGTCTAAGAGTTGGCAAACCATACTGAATCTGGCCATGCCTATTCATTTACACATTGTCTGTGGCAGCCTTTGTGCTACAACAGCAGAGGCGCTGTCACAGGAACCACTCACTACAATGGCAGAGCTGAATAACTGTGACAGAAACCATATGGTCCCCAAAGCCTAAACCATTTACTATCTGGCCCTTCAAACTGACAGCTTCCTACATATGGTTCTAGTAAGAAGACTATTTTATTCTATCCTTTCTCCTCCTTCCCCCAAGTTTTTATTGTTACAAAGATTTTTCATTATGACTTTCCTTAAATACTTAAGCATAAACAATATGCAGGATGTTTTACAGAAATATGCCCACTAGATAGATATACATACCAACTAGAATAGGAACTATAGCTTTGCCACATTTAATTCTAACCTGAATGTCAACACCCACACTGTTTGTCACAACCACAGCTAAGAGTCAATCAACACCTATGGGTATGGCCATACTTGTTTAAAATATTATACAAAAATGCTTCAATACTGATTGATAAACAGCACCACTCAAAGTCCTCTACAACTGGATACTTCTACCTGGATATCCTATAGGTATCTCAAACTAAAACTTCTGGTACTGTTGATATCTTATTGAATGGCTTTAAATCAATAAAAGTCTTCCTCCACAGAGCCAAAGTGGTCTTTCTGAAACAAAAATGTGATCATGTCACTCTACTGCTTACACTTTTTAATGGCTCTCCAAAGTTTACAAGATAAACTCCCATCTTTTTGGTATGGCATGTTGTGTGACTGTCAGGATATGGCCAACACCTACCTGATGACAATGTGGATCCATTTTTTCCTACTTTAACATTAGAAAATACCCAATTTCTGTGTCATTAAAATCTCACAAAATATATGTGGATAGTTTCTTCCCTTTCTCTTGAACATTTAGAGTGTTTCCAATATAATTATGACATTATAAATACTACTGCAAAGAACCAAGTAGTGAGGTTTTATATTTGTTTGTTTATCAGGAGTAGTCATGTTATTTCCTCAGAATATAGTCCTAGCTACAGACTTACTGTTCAAAGGAATGATGTTATAAATCATTCAGCTTCCTCATACGACCCTTCCCCTTGCTTCTAATAAACTCCATTCTTTAGAACTCAGCTCGGATTTTTTGACAGAAAAACTTTCTATTCCCCATCTTTTTTGCCGGCCTCTCTGTAGTTCCACAAACATGGTGCAAAACTCTATCATAACATGTATGAAAATAACTGTAATTAATGACTACTTTTCTTCTGCGTTAAACTATAAATCCTTTCTGTAAAGACTCATTCTTCTTGTATCTGTAAATTTCTAGTGTTACAGATGAAAGGGAATACTAACTATAAACTAAATTTCCAGTAGTATATAAAGTAAGACAAAAATAAAAATGCCTGTCCTCCCAGGGCTGACATCTTAGTGGGGAAGACAAGGAACACAATAAATAAGTAAAATGGCGTTAATAGGTTGAGATACACGTACAATGGAGAAAAAGTAAAGCAGGGATAGAGGATATGAAATGTTGAAGGGGAGATTTAAATTTTAGATAAGATGCCTCCTAAGCAGGAGCTAGCCATGAGGATGTCTGCAGGAAAACTATTCCGGAGGGGTGATCAGCAGGTGCCACAGCCCTGATGCAAAGTGTCCCTTGGGGAGAGTGGGAGGATTTGAATTTAAGGATAGGAAAACTGAGGAGGACAAGGGAGTGGAAATGTTCAAGGATGATGAAAAACTTTGCAAGTCAAAGAAAGAACTTTAGGACTTTTACCCTGAATGGGATGAAAAACCACAATGTGAAGCATACAAATGGGATGATGTGATCTATGACTTAAAAGGATCACTCTAGTTGAGCTGATACAGAGTTGGAAGGCAGGGCAAGGGCAGAGCAGGGAGAGCAGTTAAAAAGAGAAAGATGGTGGTGGCTTGGATGAAAATGATGAGGGTACAGGTGGTTAGGCGAAAGAGGTCTCAGGGCTTTCTGGCAAACAAGATGTGGGAGGGCAAAAAGTTGAGTCAAAGGATAACACTCAGGTTTTTTGAGCAACTAGAAGAACAGAAGTATCATCATTTCTGAGATAGAGAATTCTACAAAACAGGCTGGTCAAGGAGTAGTGCTGGCAATGTCAAGAGCTGTTCTGAACATGCCAAGTGCACAATGCCTTGTAGACATTCAAGTACACTTGGATTAGTCTGGAGTTAAAGGAAAGGCCTATACTAAAGATACGAATTTAGGAATCATCAGCCAATAAATATTTAAAGCCAGGAAATTAGATAAAATTACTTATGTCTTTTGCCAACATTTAGATGCAGGGGGAGAAGAGGAGGATCCAGTATAGAGTCTGAGAAAAGCCAGCAAGGTGGAGAAAAGGCCAGGAAATTGTGGTGTTATAGAAACCTACTGACAAAAGACTGGGCGTGATGGCACATGCCTGTCATCGCCCCTACTTGGGTGGCTGGGGCAGGAAAATCGCTGAACCCAGGAGGTAGAGGTTGTAGGGAGCTGAGATCATGCCACTACACTCCAGCCTGGGCAGCATAGCAAGACTGTCTCACAACAAATAAACAAACAAACAAACAAACATAAGCCTACTGACATAAAAGCATTTCAAAGAAAAGAGAATGACCAACTGTCAAGTTCTGCTGTTATGACAAGAAAAATGAAGACTGGAAAATGACTAGTAGACTTAGCGATCCCATGGTCAATGGTTAATTTGACAAAAGCAGTTCTGGCAGAAAAGTCAGGGGGAAAACCTCATTAGGTTTGGCTCAAAAACAGAGAAAAATTTAAAAATAAACAATGGGCATGGCATGTTGGCTTATACCTATAATCTCAGCACTTTGGAAGGCTGAGGCTGGAGCATTGTTTGAGGCCAGGCATTCAAGACCAGCCTGGGCAAGATAGTGAGACTCCATGTCTAAAAAAAAAAAAAAAATTAGGCATGGTGGTGTGCACCTGTGGTCCCAGTTACTCAGGAGGTAGAGGCAGGAGGATCACTTGAACCTGGGGAGTCGAGGCTGCAATGAGCTATGATTGCACCATTGCATTCCAGTCTGGGTAACAGAGTGAGACCCTGTCTCAAAAAATAACCCAAAACAAAACCAACCAAACAAACCAAACCAATGAAAATGTTCTAAAAGAGAGCAGCAATAGGGTGACAGCTGAAGGGGAAGTTGGAACTAAGAGAGGTCCCCAAACTTTTTAAGAAAGGAGAAGTAATATGAGGCTTATAGGCTAATAGAAATAATCCAGCAGAAGGGGGGAAATGATGTGGGAAAGAGAAAGGAGAATTTAAGGGAGTTAGCAAAAGGGGATCAGTTCTAGGGAACAGTTTGCAGGAGCACCAGCTAAGAAGTTTCCTTTTGGTAACAGGAAAGAATGTAAATGGGCATAGATACAGCAAGATAAGCAGAAGTGATGATGAGAACTTGTGGATTGATGGTTTCAGTGTTCCCCATGAAATCAGAAGCAAGGTTATCAGCCGAGGGTGAGAACAGGAAAAAAATGAGATATTAAAAGTCAGCAGGGAAGATGACTATTCCTAGGTAATTTTGTAAACAAAAAGAAACAATTGTTTACATTTTCGAAACCTACGATAAACAGGCATTAATTCTGTGATTAAAAATTTAGGCTGGGCTGGGTGTGGTGGCTCACACTTGTAATCCCAGCACTTTGAGAGGCTGAAGCAGGAGGAATGCTTGAGTCCAGGAGTTTGAGACCAGCCTGGTCAACATAGCAAGACCCTATCTGTATAAATAAATAAATAAATAAATATATATATACACACACACACACACACACACATATATATACACTTTTTTTTTTTTTTTTTTTTTTTTTTTGCTGGCTGTGGTGGCAGTCACGTATAGTCCTAGCTACTCAGGGGCTGAGGCAGGAGAACTGCTTGAGCCCAGGAGGTCAAGGCTGCAGGGAGCCATATCCATGCCATTGTACTCCAGACTGGGCAACAGAGCAAGACCCTATCTTGTAAAAAGAAAAAAGAAATGGCTGCATAGTTTTGAAATAAGACTGTGATGATCTTACCAGAAAAAAAAAAGTAAACATCATATCTGGTCAAACAAACAAAAAAACCTAATTGCTAGTTCTATAAATATACAAACATATTTGGGGTATTAAAGTGGAATCAAAATAAATTGTTAGAATTTACATTTAACTTTAAGCTAAATTTAGAAATAAGAGAAATTATATAAACCCTATGGAATACATACCACTTCCTTCCAGAAGATTGGCTTACCTAACAGGAATAGTACTTCTCTCCTGTTTGCCACAAAACAAGCTCAAAAAATTAATTTTGCTAACAAAAATAAAACACTTTTACCCCAGTATTACAAAAAGTCTTCAAAGTAGTATAATAATTCTGTAATTATAACTCTACTACTAATGATTATTTAAATAGTAACATCATTTGGACAGACATTTTCAGCAACTCAACTGGTTTCCATAAAAGGAAACCTTCTACTTAAATAAATGTCTTTCCTTAAGAGATTATTTAGGATATTATGCCTCTAAAATGAGTTATATTTTTAAAAATAGTTTGGCTTCAAACCACTTCCAAGGATTTCTTTCATTTGCAGATTTAGTACCACCAAAAAAAAAAAAAAAATCTTACCATATCCACCAAGGCTACATAGAGGAACATGCCTGCAGTGACTGCAAAGATCCAAAGTGTGATGTTATTGGCATACTGACCAACAGCTGTGCCTATGAGCATGCCTATGTAAGCCATCATGGCAGAGAGGAGGTTGTATACAATTGCTTGCTTTACAGTCATGCCTGCTTTAAGAAGAACTGCAAAATCACCTGCAATTAAGAAACAATGGGAATGCTTTAAAACCACAGGATTTACAACACAAATCTGAATGGAGAAAAACGACTAAAATCAGCACAAAAAAGATACACACTTTTAATAAAAATACCTTATGTGATATATAAAATATTTTACTTATAAAACCATAATGCATGCAAAAACTTGGATGAATCTCAAAGGCATAATACTGAAAGAGGACCATCCGAAAGGTTATATATCTATTCTGAAACAGACAAAACGGTAATAATAAAGAACAATTAGTGGTTACCAGGGGATGGTGGAAAGCTGACTCTAAAGGAAGAGCACAGGACCGGGGTTGTTGGGGGTGACAAAGCTACTCTGATGCTGATGGTGGCAGTGATTACAGAAATCTATATATATGTTAAAATTCAAAGAACTGTACTCACAAAAAGTCAATTCTACTGTATAACTTAAATGTAAAATTTTTACAAAAGAAAAAAACACAGTCACCGCTTTTCTTGTAACCAACAATCAAGACCTCCCTGCTTGAACTTCTACCCTTTCTTCAAAGGGAAATGGCCTAAGGAAGAACAGAGATAACAGGTGCTTTAAGTATATTTTATGCTATGGTTACATTTATTTTTTTTTCCCCAGAAAGAAAAATTAAACTTTCATCCTGAAAATTCTAAAAATGTAGTAAGAATAAAGAGCCACTTCCTACCACTTCCTACCACTTTTCCATGCTTCTACAATGATGCACATAAATGTTTGGCTGAGGCTCCGAAGAGCATCAACAATGCTGAAAACAGAGCAAATACCAGGTTCTTATTAAGCCATGCTCCAAAGTCTGTTTCTAACTGTGATGATGAAGAATGGTGACACTGGTAACTCTGAAATCATCCATAACCACAGAGCTGATGTAAGACAAAAACTCACAGAAGGGAAAATACTGAAATGCTTTTTCTAAGGATCCTCAATGGACTCTCCTCCCGCCACCCCCTCCCTCTAAATAAGAAGAAAGGCACTTTTCTTATTCATCTGTCTAAAGCTGGAACATTATCTGCAAGCTTGACTCCTGCCTATGAAAAAAAATGAACTTGAAACATTAGGGGAAAAAAAATATTGCTCAGAGAAGTGTCAGTAGAAGGGCAAAATGATGCTAGAGACAACAGTATTGAAGCTAATGGGTCAAAAGCAATAGCTTGTTCCACCTTGAAGAGGTATGAAAGAAAAAAACCCATTATTAGCTTTACTTACTGTAATAATTTCGTTTCACTTACTACATGAACAAACATCTAATCAATTATTGAACACTCAGCATATGCAAGGTGCTATACAGAATACTGACTGGGTTTGTTTCTTTCCCTTAAGAAAGGATCTTAACAGCTACGTATCTAAAGATACATGATCTGTTCTTCTATACCTCTCATGGTTACAAGGTCATAGTCTACAACAAGGAGAAGTTAACAATAAAGAAATTACTGCAAGGTATATTTCTACCTTCCAACAAATTGCTACAAAGTAAACACTGCGGCGTCATTTTGGAAAGTTAAGATAATGTACCTAAGGAGATTATTTACCAATGGTTTCTAAGTTGTAATTGTCCAGTTTTCACCTAATGCTATTCTCCTTACATCTTTTCTCCTCTGATCCTAAATACGTTAATTCTCCTGCTGAGACCTGGATTTAATATCATCTTTTATCTCTTCTCTCTCCTGGAGTTCTGTTTAATTTTCTCCAGTCTTTCTCAGCTTTTTCTCTGTGGAAAGAGCTCCCTAACTTCCCTAACAAATTTCTTCTCCTTGTTTTCAATAAATCACACACCAACTGTGCTAGAGAGGCAATTTCATTTAGCAGGTTATATAAAACAGACTACAGAAGTGTCTTTTAGGTTACAAAATGCATTGCTTTCTTTTATAATTTAGTAATGCATTTAAAAATGAGCATTATTTAATACTCAATGAACAACGGTGTCATGGGTACAAAATACATCAACTTTGTTGCCTTCTCTAATATTACTGGATAGCAAGATGGTTTAGTTCCTTCCTAAGTAACAACCAAACAGCATGAATTAACTAATCAAGATTCAAGGCGAACTATTTTCATTTAATACTTTTAAAAATTATGGTATAATTACACAATTATTTCATTTTTAAAAAATGTAGACTTCTATGAATTTGGACAAACACATACACCCTATAGCTATAAACACCATTAAACTCTAGAACTGTTTAATTACCCTTCCAAAATTTTGTTAGGCCACTCGCCCTTAGGCAAACAACAATCTGCTTTCTGTTCCTATGATTTTGCCTTTACCAGAACATCATCTAAATAGAAGCACACAGTATGTAGTCTTTCAAGTTTAGATTTTGTTCACTTAGAATAATGCATGTAAGACTCATTCGTGTTACTGTGTATATCAGAAAATTATTTTATTGCTCAGTAGTATTCCACAGATGAACCACAGTTTATTTATCTACATTCATCAGCAAAGAACATTTAGGTTGTTTACAGTTTTTGGTAATTATGGCAAAAGACACTGCACACATTCATAAACAGGCCTTTTGTGTCAACATAAGTTTTTGTTTCTCTTGGCCAGACACCTATTAAGTGGGGTCACTGGGCCATACAGTTAAGCATATTTCTAATTTTATAAGAAATTGCATCCCCGCCAGCAATCTATAGGAGCTCTAGCTGTTCCACATCCTAGTCAGCCCATAATTTGAAATCCAGCATCTAAAATCTCATCTGTATACTTTCTTCAGTGAAATGTTGTTCAAGTCTTTTTGTCTATTTTATTTTGTTGGGCTGTTTGTTTTCCTGTGATTGAAGTCTTCTGTCAGGTATGTATTGTCCAAATATTTTGTCCCAGTTTGTGGCTTGCCTTTTTGTTAACTGTCTTTTGTGAAGAGTTTTTAATTTGTAAGAAGTGTATTTTATGACTATTTTCCTTAATGGTGCAAGCTGTTAGTGCTGTATCTAAGAATACTTTGCCTAACCCAAAGACACAGAGATATTCTATATTTTCTTCTATTTTTAAGAGTCTCCATTTAGATTACCTATTTTGAGTTCATTTTTTTTTTCTATAGTGAGATATGGGTCAAAGGTATTTTTCTTTCTTCCTTTTTTTTTAATTGCACGTAGATGTCCAATTGTTACAGTGCCATTTGTTGAAAATACTATCCCATCCTTTCAACATGGAATTTTCTTTGTATTTCTGTTGAAAATAAATTGCCATATATATGAGGACTCTTTGCTTTGTTCCACTGATTTATGTGTCTACTCTTTCACCAATTCCAACTGTTTTGATTACCGTGGCTTTATAGTAAATCTTAAATCAACTTGGCTGCCCTTTTCCAAAATTCTACGGCTATTTAAGTTCCTTCCCCTTTCCATATAAAATTTTTAAAAAGCTTGTTCATCTCTGCAAAAAAGCCTGCTGGATTTTTTACTGAGAATTCACTGTGTCTATAGGAAAAAATTAACATCTTAACAATAGTCTTCTGGTCCCTGAACCTGGTATAGCTCTTCATTGAAGTCTCCTTTGGTTTCTTTTATTGATGATTTGTAGGTCTACACATATTGTTAGAGTTAAGCTAAATATTACACGTTTTTGATACTATTATAAAATTTTAATTTTCAACTGTTGATTGCTAGTATATAGCAATACAAATCATTTTTGTATAATTATCTTTGTATCAAGTGAATTATTTTATTTTCAAATCTATCTTGGTTGTAGTCTTATCTCAAGTTATAAATTCTCAAAGGTATCAGCATGTTTTTCCCTTTTTCCTCATTTCCCTTCTCAGTAAGAACCTGTATAAACATTTTAAAACTAAGTCAAAGGAATCCTCACAGCAGGGATTTATACTAAACATGCAAATCTATTCATCTTTTGATAAATCAATATTCTTTCCTTCCTGCTGACAAAGGATATCATTAGCACAATGAATGAGGTGTGCCTGCCAAAGCTGTTAAACTAATGAGATCCAATGCTATAGATGTTAACATCTGTTAACATCCACTATTGAGGATTTTTAAAAACGTGTATATTTTAAGGTTCTTTATTCTTGTCTTAAAAAATGGTTGTATACATGTTAAAATTCTACATAAATTTATACAATGAATGTTCAATTTCCCACGGACAGTTTAACACATTATGAAAATCTCATTTTAAATTTCTATGTAATCCTTAATTTGAGAGGAAAGGAAAAATGTACAACACTATAACCTCTCTTAATTGAGTCTTAGTAATATGGCTACATATTTTTTCTTGTTCAACTTTCATTTTAGAAGCATGAGGTACATGTACAGGATTGTTACAGAGGTATATTATGTGATGCTGAGGTGTGGGGGTATGATTGAATGATCACCCTGGTATATTACACAATAGTACCCAGTACCCAACAGCTAAGTTTTCTAACCCTTGCCCCATGGCTATATTTATTTATTAAAATGTTATTTCCTTGAAGTTGAAACACATTACTCAACATCAAGAAGAATGTTTGGGAAATTGTGATAGACCAAGATGTCAAAATGGAAGGTGACCCACTCATATCCCAACATCCACAAGAAGAATTCTGTATCTATCCACAGTCAAAAGCCTCTCTGTGGAGTCTCAGAATTCAGGCAGGAGTTTGTGAAACCCTCGTGGACTCCAAGACCCGGGGGCTGTTCTGGGAGTGCAGACGACACCCAAGTGGTTGATCCGTCCTAAGTTCAAACCTGGAAGCGGCTGTCTTCCTGCTGCCCCCGATGGTCCCCAATATTATATCCCCTATAGATGGCCTCCTCCTACTACAGGCTTTTATGTAAATTATTCTTCAAATGCTTATACAGTTCCTTATTGAAGGAAGGTGGAAAAAAGTGAAGAGATAAGACAAAGTAGTATTGTAACTTAAATTCAGCTACATAAGTTTGGCAAACACAGAAAACAGAGTAATGACTTACTAATTCAGGCAATTTAACCCATTACCACACCAGAGAGCAAACACAAAATGAGATGTGAGTTTGCTATTTCCTCAAATGCTTTCAATTTCTTCATGTCTCTTAGCGTCAAACTCCCTGAACTATATGTTATTCTATGGTTCTAGGGATATGTTTTTACATATCACATTTCTAAACACAACTACAAAACACACGTGCAGCAACTGCAGAGAGAAAAAGGGGTAAGTGGTAAGAAGGTAACCATCATTAATCTCCAAAACAACTCATTTTCAATTATGTGTCTCAGTGAATATACCACTGGAGAAACAGCAATCTGCTCAGAAATAGAACACTAGAACTTGGAATTACTGACCAACTGAGGGTCAGTCTCCAGTGTATTGCAATGTAATTTGAAAACATGTTTTTCCTCCAAGGGTCTGAGATCAGTATGGAAATCTCAGAATCGTTTTAAGAATTCATAATAAAAAATGTAACAGGGTAAAATTAGGTTTTAGATCAAATAGATTATCCTGAAATGTGACATACTATACTGCCTTTTCAACATCTTAACCTAGAAAGTGGGGAGTGGACTTCTCCCTGGCTCTATCTGCCGTGCTTCTAACTCAACCCACAGAGGAATGACTTTCCCTGTGCTTGGGAGTTCTGAGGAAGAACCGTGTATGCCTTTCTCCACATCTTGTTTCTCTCCGACTAAGAGTAGATGATCTGGTCAGAGTAGGAACACTGACCTGGTCCTATTGTACAAAAGTGCCCTTTGCTGTGCCTTAAGACAAAAACTATCATCGACAAAAACGATCATATTCTTACTTCCTTTATTTATGGTCCCTAGACCACTTCTTAACTTGTTGATAGATACAAGGACCAGAGGCCTTTCTGTCACCTCCAGAAGAAGAAGCTGGGCCATTTCTTTACACTGTTTCTTCCCTAGTAGCCTATCCAGCTAGAGTATGGTACAGTTTATGTCAATTTAACATTAGGAAAAATGCACATTTTTCTGAAAGCCTACTCGTTTCCCTCTGGCAAAATTCAGTATACTCTGGCTTGACATTTCCTCTCACAGCAGTAGCAACATCTCAACCTCTGATTTGTGGGATAAAACAGGTAGACATCTGAGGTCTGAATGACTCACTAGGGGGTCCTGGCCCAAGCAGAGTTCTCCGCTCCAGTTTTTTACCAGAGCTCTGCATTGAGTATCAAGGGTTTACCTAGCCATTAATGTATGTAATGCATTTGTCCTACACGTGGTTATCAGCCCTTGTGTGTCATGCCTTCAATGAGAAATTGCAGACAGAAAAAGAAGTGGTAAGAAGGTCACCATCCTTAATCTCCAACTTGTTCTCAATTCTGTGTCTGAGTGAATACTTCAAGGTTAGGGCAATTTGACAAAACCACATTTAAACTTGAGGTAGCCTGACACGCCATTCATCGGGTAGTGGGTAGATGAACAGGAAGGAAAGTCAGAGGCTTTTCTAGTACATTATGGAGGTATATGCATGATTATCCAAGTCTATTACTAAAAATAGTGGGTTTTTTTAGTGAAAGATTAAATATGAGGCAACATGTTACTCATATATAAAAACTGATAGCCTTGATTTGTGGAGTTAGACTAAAAGCAGTATGTGATAGATTAACAGCAGTATGTGATAGAGAAGAGTATAAGACATAGTATCTATGCATTAAAAAACTACAGTTTAAGAAATTGGGCATCTAACAAGAAAATGGGCGAAGGACCCCGAGAAAGCAAACAAAAAAATTTAGAGGAAACAGTAATCCAAGGCATGAGGTAAAAGACAGTAATAAAGTTGAAAGTTCTTAACATGATAAACTAGGAACAGAAGTATTTGAGCCAGCCATGTAGGAGAATGGTATAAACAAAGAAACAGATTCAGGCACCCACACTACACATTTGGTGAATTGCGTTTAGTTGAAATGAAAAACATGTAACAGGATGTACTGCAGGTAACACCAAAAAGGTAGGTAGAGAGAAGTGAAGGTCATTGAAAGCGTGACTCATAGCTGGGCATGGTGGCTCACACCTGTAATTCCAGCACTTTAGGAGGTTGAGGGAGGTGGATCACTTGAGCCCAGGAGTTCAGGACCAGCTTGGGCAACATGACAACACCCTATCTATCAAAAATACAAAAATTAGCTGGGCATGGTGGTGCTTGCCTGTAGTCCCAACTACTCAGGATGCTGAGGTAGGAGGATCATTTGAGCCCAGGAGGTCAAGGCTGCATTGAGCCGTGATCACGCCACTGCACTGCAGCCTAGGCAACAGAGGGAGACCCTGTTACAGGAGGAAAAAAAATGTGACTAATAAAGTCCAGCTCTATTTTATATGTCAGGAAAGTTACTGAAAGACTTTAATTATATGAAAATATCACATTTAAACAGATATATCTGGCAATGATATACTACAACAGAATAAAACCCGAGATACAAAGACTATGGAAACTGTCTAAGCAAAACACCACAAAGGCAGTGATGACTTGGTCTGGATAAAGGATAATGGGCATGAACAAGAGATAAGATTATCTGTCTGAAGTTGGCAAGGTAAATGAAACCATGCAGAATCAAGCCCCAAGGAATCAGCACCAAGTATGCACTAACATATTTTTACTGCTTTATGTAAGAAGTTACTGATTTTTCAAGAAAATCATATGGTAAGTTACATTAAAAATAAGCAAATACTACAAATCAAGACAATTACGCACAAATGACAGACATTTCATAGCCAGGTGAGTTTTCAGAAAAATTAAATTAGAAAACACATGAACAAATCCCTTGCATATTCAAAAGGTGACATTAGTATTTTTTTCTTTCAAATTAATGCCATCTCCATTTCCCTCAGATATTTTGCATGTGAATGAGTATTTACATCTTAAGCTACTGTTTTCTAATTTATAAAAGAGGAAAACCCAAAGCACTACTGCATGTGGAGAGAAACTAAATTGGTAAACCAATAAATACCAACTAAAATAAAAAAGAAATGGTTTACATCCATTACCTTGGTAAAACAAAGTTAAGGCCAGGTGCAGTGGCTCACACCTGTAATCTCAGCACCTTGGGAGGCTGAGGCAGGCAGATCACTTGAGGTCAGGAGTTCAAAACCAGCCTGGCCAACATGGTGAAACCCTGTCTCTACTAAAAATACAAAAATTATGGCCGGGCACAGTGGCTCATGCCTGTAATTCCAGGACTCTGGGAGGCCGAGGCAGGCAGATCACCCGAGGTTGGGAGTTCGAGACCAGCCTGACCAACATGGAGAAACCCCGTCTCTACTAAAAATACAAAATTAGCCAGGCATGGTGGCGCAAGCCTATAATCCCAGCTACTCGGGAGGCTGAGGCAGGAAAATTGCTTGAACCCGGGAGGTGGAGGTTGGGGTGAGCCAAGATCACACCATTGTACTCCATCCTGGGCAACAAGAGCAAAACTCTGTCTCAAAAAAAAAAAAAAAAAAAAAAAAGAGCCAGGTGTGGTGGCGCACGCCTGTAGTCCCAGCTACTTGGGAGGCTGAGGCATGAGAATCACTCGAACCCGGGGGACAGTGGCTGAAGTGAGTTGAGATCATGCCACTGCACTCCAGCTTGGGCAGCAGAGCAAGATTCTGTCTCAAAGGAAAAAAAAAAAAAAGAAAGTGAGCTAATGCCAAGTGTTGGGAGGGTTGTGGCAACAAGAACTTTCAGGTATCGCTATTTGGAAATCATACTGCTTTAGCATGCATACCCTACACCTGTCAATTCTGTTTCTGAGTATATATCTCAGAGGAGTTGACAGGTACCAAGTCTAGAGATGTTCAATGCACTACTTACTATCTGTGACAGGAGGAAATTAAAGGCCATGTGCTGTGTCCAATAGTAGGTGCTAAATACGTAAAATGTGGTGAAAGCACATTTCTGAGTACTGGGCAGAAGCCATATATTAAATTAACTCATCGTAATTGGGATGGAGAGTTTTAAAACATAATAAGAAGTAACATAAGGTAAGAAACATAGGGGGCCGGGCGCGGTGGCTCAAGCCTGTAATCCCAGCACTTTGGGAGGCCGAGACGGGCGGATCGCGAGGTCGGGAGATCGAGACCATCCTGGTTAACACGGTGAAACCCCGTCTCTACTAAAAAATACAAAAAACTAGCCGGACGAAGTGGCGGGTGCCTGTAGTCCCAGCTACTCGGGAGGCTGAGGCAGGAGAATGGCGTGAACCCGAGAGGAGGAGCTTGCAGTGAGCTGAGATCAGGCCACTGCACTCCAGCCTGGGTGACAGAGCAAGACTCCGTCTCAAAAAAAAAAAAAAAAAAAGAAACATAGGGGATGTATAAGGAGAGGGAATCAAAGTGAGCAGAATGTAACCCATTTCTCTTTTAGAAAAAAAAAAAGTGCAGCTCATTTCTAGCGTTCATTTCTAAGGGCAAATGGGAAATGCATTCGGAAAAAAAAAGAATCAAGTCCAACATAATATATATGATTACTATAGTTGAAAGTGTATCGATAAAGAAGAAAACATTTTTTAAAATGAAAAAATAAAAATACAGGTTTTCAAAGATTACTTTTTGAGTATTCAGCTCCATCCTACCAAAATCACATAAGAAACACATACTAGATTTTTGGGTATTAAGATTATAATATTAAAATATATAAAATGAAAACAGAAATCATCCAACCTTCTTACTTCATAGATAAAATAAGAGCTTTGGAAATAAATGATTACTCTAAAACCTCAGTGCTGGTTAGTAACAGAGTTAAGAATGCAACCCTATCTTTAATAACCATCCAGGTAACTGTTTTGAACATCAATAATAACTTTCCATTATTTATGAAGAAAGACTGCCTTAGGTACATCTAGGAAAACTTTCAATTATGTAATTGCAAACTTTACCCTGATTCTTTAAAAAATATAGTCTACATGGTATATGAAATAAAAGTAGATTAACAGCAAAATGTGGCATTTAAATTAAGAAATACTTCTTTTTAAAAGTTATACTTAGTGAACCAGTCATAATCTATAATCTTCATTATAACAGCATAACTATGTTATTGAATGCAAAGGAAACCACACAGAAATGAACATTTCATCAATCTTAAGAAGCATATTTTTCATATTTTAACATCATGAAATATCTTACAATTAGTGACACTATAGTTGCCATCAGCCATTTTTTATGCTTGAACATCTCTGAAATTTGAATGCAATTTCAATTAAGGAAGTCTTACATTTGATGAAATCTGGTAAAATTTTTAAGGTTATATTACCTAATTCATGTGGCAGTTCATGACAGAAGACAGCTATAGAAGTACTGATTCCTCCCGTCAATCCAGCACTGAAAGCTGCACCTGAGGAAGATAAGAAAAAAAAACAAGTGAGCTTTGCTGATCTTAACTCTTCACATTTTCATTAATGACAGATGCAGTTTCCTTTGCCTATCTAAATTAATTTCTTAATATATGAGTGACTCACTTATCTTACACACTATAGTTTTTGAACATATAGTGGGGTATAATAGGTATGTGACAACTAGAGAAATAGCTATTCAATAAAAGCAATATTCCATATTGAATTTAATTCTCTATTTTGTAGCCTTCCAACTCACTAATATCTCAGGGATAGTAACAATTTTCCGAGCTTCAAAGTAGTAGTTTGATGGTCAACTTTAAGTCTTATAAGTCTAAGATTGTACTTGCTCTCTCACATTGATCTTTATAAGGATTTAAATGGCTAATATCCTTATCAAAACTTTTCTAGACCTAGAAAATAAATGGCACAAAGTATTACTTGTCTGGTAGTGTTGAGGACTGAGGTCAGACGTATAAATGCATTTAGGTCTACAAGCAGAATTATTTATTCTTTAGTATTAACAGCTACTATAGGCTGAACATGGTGGCTCATGCCTGTAATCCTAGCACTTTGGGAGGCTGAGGCAGAAGGATTGCTTGAGGTCAGGAGTTCAAGACCAGCCTGGGAAGCATAGCTAGACTCTGTCTCTATTAAAAAAACAAAAACAAAACAAAACAAAAAAACAGTTACTGTAAATTCAAAAACATTGTCTCTGCTTTCTGAAAGAAACCAAAGCCTACTTCTGGGTGCTAACAGAGTCTGGATCTCAAAGAAAATAATGTATTGATCACACTTAATGTTCTCTTTAACTGGTAATATCAGTTTACTTTAGCAAGATACTAATATATTTGAATTTAGTACAATGGATTTTCAATGTTGTAAATTTTTTTTTTTTTTTTTTGCCTTTTCAAAGATACGGAAAATTTATTAAACCTAAGATTGAAATTAAACTGTTCTCTTTCAGGGACATGTAAATGCATTTGAAAATATAATGTTAAGCAGCTTTTTCAATATGGTAACTGTACTTTGAGAAATCAAGTTATTAAACAAATATACTACAGACATTTGTTTACATGTTCAAAAAACCCCCACTAAATTATACCCTTACACCTCCAAATGTAACAACTGAACACCAAACTGTAGCCTTTGGGAAAATCAACTGACCAGAGTGATACATAACAGTATATTTGTTAAGCTCCAGCCAAATTTAATCATACATATTATAATCCATAAGATTAGAAGAGACAGTGGTTTCCAGTCCACTTACCAATTGCGAGCCCATCACTGAAGTTGTGGATGCCGTCCCCCATGATCACCATCCAGGCTATATTAGCTATTCCTGTTTCTTTCAGATCGGATCCAGAATGACAGGGACCATGGGAATGATGAGAATGCTTGTGGTGCCACTGGTGATTATGCTTCCTCAGTACAGTTTTGTTCTCGCCGTGGTGGTTATGTGCAGCAGCATGGAGATCATGCTCATGAATGGTATGTAATCCATCACTGTGAGAATGGTCTATGATTTTCTCCTCTTCTATACAAAGGTAATTTTTAGGAGGGGATTCTTGTTGGCCTTCTAAATCTGTCAGTTCAGTTTCATTCAGTCGATCTTCAGAAACAACTGAGTCATCAGTTCCTGTATTTACAGCAAAGGATATGCTTTATCAACATTTAAATGCATGGATATTTGCTAATTTAAACCTAGACAAAATAGCAGTGCAATGAACATTTCTTAAATGAATGTCTTTTAGAAATCTTAAATAAATATATTTCCCTAAAATTATTTAGAAGCCATTTTAATAGAAAAATGATTTCTGGAGTCCAATAAAAAAATAAGCAAAACAAAACAAAACAAACACACACAAAGAAGAAACTGGTTTGGCGGGAGATTCAAAAGATGCTCCAGATGAGGTCAGTGGGAGGGAACTGAAATCAAAAGCAGGCAAAGTGAGGAGAAAAATTGGAAAGCATGAAGATATAAGTTCGATAAAAGTTCATCTTCGGATAGAAAGCGTCTTTAAAAAAAAAAATCACTCCCTCTAGACCCCTCCTCCCTTATTGCAGCAGCCTACTGAGAACTTTATTAACTGTAGCTGGTAAATTAGAAGTTACAATAATGATAAAGAGCAGAATTGTACTTAAAGTGCAGATCCTTGTTCTCTGACAATTTGTGATGTCTGAAAAGCCAAAACCCAAAAAGCTATGCTGATATGTACAGGCATTCTTTCAGACAGTAAATGGCTTGTGATACTCTCACACTTGTTTTCTTTTTTTTTTTTTTTTTTTGAGACAGAGTCTCGCTCTGTCGCCCAGGCTGGAGTGCAGTGGCGCGATCTCGGCTCACTGCAAGCTCCGCCTCCCGGGTTCACGCCATTCTCCTGCCTCAGCCTCCGGAGTAGCTGGGACTACAGGCGCCCACAACCGCGCCCGGCTAATTTTTTTTTTTTTTGTATTTTTAGTAGAGACGGGGTTTCACCGTGGTCTTCATCTCCTGACCTTGTGATCCGCCCGCCTCGGCCTCCCAAAGTGCTGGGATTACAGGCGTGAGCCACCGCGCCCGGCCGACACTTGTTTTCAAATGTATTTACTAACTGTAGTGCTGACCGCCTGACCAAATTCCAGTGAAATTTACCAAAATATTCCTCCTCAGTCCTATTTACTAGTAACATGCACACTGTGACCGGCTGGTATAACCACCCCAGTTAAACTGTTTTCATAATTAGTACTGTCAGCAATAGTGGCAAACACTGCAACTTTTCTGCATAAAAAGCATTAATTGCATGCCTGCCAGCCACACAAATACATCAATTTTTCTGACTTCCCATTTATTAAGTGAAATTTATTTCCCATGCTGTGGAAAGTTTATTGAGAACTTGTATTTCATAAATGGATATCCTTACTATGACTGTGAAAACATGTCAAGTGTCACATTAGTGTCATAGAAAGCACACACCTATGCAATATTGCTTATTTTATATTTATTTGTAAAAATTCAATCCTAGTTTAAAAGATGATGTCGATATTACTAGTCTTGAGTTTCTTTCTTTTGTCACCCAGGCTGGAGTGCAATGGCACGATCTTGGCTCACTGCAACCTCTGCCTCCCAGGTTCAAGCGATTCTCCTGCCTCAGCCATCTGAGTAACTGGGACTACAGGTGCATACCACCACACCCAGCTAATTTTTGTATTTTTAGTAGAGACAGGGTTTCACCATATTGGTCAGACTGGTCTTGAACTCCCAACCTCTTCATCCGCCCACCTCGGCCTCCCAAAGTGCTGGGATTACCCGCGTGAGCCACTGCACCCAGCCACTAGTCTTGAGTTTCTAAGAGAGTTCTTTATGATTAAACCAGGTAAGTATATGAAAGAGATGAAGTGCTTTTTTCATCACTTGATTATTTTCTTTAAAATCAGTTACTATAGGATACATTTTTATTTTACACATGCTGTTTTTTAATTAAAATATAATCACTGAAGTTTACTAATTTGATTATAAGGTTTGTAGCATTACAGAATAACTAAATTGGGATTTATAAACCAGCAGTGATTATTAATGTAAAGTATTAAATACTGAACTTGAAACAGATTTTTAGGAAAATTTTGTTGTTTTTCCCCTTCTATGGTTTTAACTAATTTGAATCCTTCAAGAGGGATTTTTCCATACTATTTTTTGAGACAGAAGATAATTTGAGGGGGAGGGGTAGAGAATGCATCTATGATACTCCATAAATTCAACATTCTTTACCACAGGTAATAAATGATTATAAACAAGATGTATCTTAGATAGTATTAATATTCTGAGCCTTGGATCACATATTTAATATAGGACCTATTTCGAATATTTAATCATATGGCTCCTAGCTTAAAAGGGCTAGATCTAAGATTATTCCCATAAGAAATGTTGAATTGATGAAGAACAGATTTTGAGGTTTCGAAAATGGTTAATTTCTCAAAAACATCAATGTCCAAACATCTACCTTTTTTCACAGGAGGAGACACTAGCAAGCTAGACAAACTATCATAAAAGTATTTGTCGGCTGGGCGCGGTGGCTCACTCCTGTAATCCCAGCACTCTGGGAGGCTGAGGCGAGTGGATTGCGAGGTCAGGAGATCAAGACCACCCTGGCTAACACGGTGAAACCCCGTCGCTACTAAAAATACAAAAAAACAAAACAAAACAATAGCCAGGCGTGGTGGTGGGCGCCTGTACTCCCAGCTACTCAGGAGGCTGAGGCAGGAGAATGGGTGAACCTGGGAAGCAGAGCTTGCAGTGAGCCGAGATGGCGCCACTGTACTCCATCCTGGGCGACAGAGCGAGACTCCATCTCAAAAATCTTTGTTACACATAACCTGTGGTCTGTTGCTGATTAATACAGTACTTTTTCTTGTGTAATTCTTATCATTATAGCACAAGTATT
The DNA here is from genome assembly GCF_003255815.1 of Theropithecus gelada. Lineage (NCBI taxonomy): Eukaryota > Metazoa > Chordata > Mammalia > Primates > Cercopithecidae > Theropithecus > Theropithecus gelada. The sequence goes on along the minus strand of NC_037680.1, from coordinate 72,175,455 downwards.
ATCTCAGTGGATTATCTAGAATAACTTCTGAAAGATGGGTTCATCTATGTGTTTGCTCTTAAAACTATTGTTTCTCCTATCCCAAGTTGGCTTTGCATCTATCGGTAAATAAATTATTCATCTGCCTTTTTAGGAGTGCTATGAGGGTAACACTTTTCTGCTTTTCATCTTGTATTTAGTTTACTGTATTATTTAATTTTAGATTGAATGAATGTAAATAGAAATTAAATGTAAATTTGAATGAAAAAAGAAAAAGAAAAAAGTTTGTCTTGAGTCAGAATTGCTGTCTACCGGCAAGAGGCTTGAGTTGAAGCCAGTCAGAATCTGGTGTATTGTTTAACTTGTGATCTGAAAGTTTTCTTCCAATAGTTGATTCTTCTGTGTTCTGTTTCATAAACCATTTCTGTTTTCCCTAAAAAAAAAAAAAAAGTATCTGATATTAGTATAAAATGCGAGGACACAATTAGCAACAGTATTGACTCATTAACACCTAAAGGTAAAAATGGTCTTAACTTTGTATGTAAATTATTTTAAAGGGGAGTGAAAAAAAATTTCTGGGAGTAAAGCAATCCACAGACGAAAAATCCAACTAAATTTGTATTTTTTTAAACATTCAACTAAGAGGTTCCATTCATCTCCTTTGAAGTTAAGAAGAGAGCACACACAGTACTGAATTATTAGATGCAACAAATGAAATGTGTATAATATGTGTAAAATCTCTCTTATCCAAAAGTGTAAGGTAACAGAAAGTTCCAAAAAACTAAAGCTTATTCGTTTGAATTTCGTTCATATTTAATGCAATCTGTATTTCCCTGAATGTGACATAAAGAAGACAGTCAAATTTGAGTGAGCATCTTAAGTTTGTAGTTTCCATCTGACACTTGGGCAAGTTTGTTAAATTTACTGAATATAAGAATATTCATCTGTAAAAATAAAAATAACATTCTTATGAGGATTAAATGAGGTGATGTATGAAAGGATCTATCACAGTAAGTGACTCTTACTAGTCTTATAGTAAAGACAAGCATCCTTTCTTACCACCTTGGAATTAGATGGAGAACATAATTTAATCTGTCCTTAATTAGTTACAAATACTAATTATTGTACTTCATTGTTTAGGTTTACATTTTTCTTATCGTATGTCTTCACAGTCTAGCTTTTACTGCTTTCTTCGTTTATCAATGTAACTACCACTAACAACTCTTTCAACTTAAATTTCTGCTTCTAATGTATGTTAATTTAAGAAAGCAAATAATTACTCTAGAACAGTGTTGAAATAAAAGTTTTCTCTGGGAGATGCTTATTGACTGGCATGGCATTTTCTTCTTGTTGGTTTTGTTTATAGGCTATTAACTATGTTTCAGACGTTTAAGTCTTCTAACTGCTGCATAAGTAAGTTTGCATGGCTAGTAAAGCATGAAGTACTCTCAAAGATGGCCACTATCAATTTCCTCCCTCCCTGTAGGAGCATTCTGCTCCACCCATGAGGACCTGGAATCTACCCCCCTGCCCTGGAATTCTGGCTAGCCTTTTGACTTGTTTTGATCAACAGAATGCAGGAGAAATGACGCTGTGCCACATCCAGAACTAGCTTTATAGAGATCTGGAAGCTTTTGCTTTTGCTCAGGGAAGCCAGCCACTATCCTATGAAGAAGACTGCTCTCTCCTAGGAAGAGAAGCCACGTGGAGAAGCACTAAGGTGCAGAAAGAGAATGAAGTATTCTTGGACTTTCCAGCCCTACTCATCCTAATCCAGTGGGCTGCCGAATTTTAATGTGATAGTGTTAATGACTCTAGCAAATGGCAAGTAGAGCAGAACTCCCCATTTGAATCCTGGTACAGAGAATAAGAGAAGTAATGGTTAACGGAAACCACGAAGCCAATAGAAACTGGGAAAAGTTAAGACATTCACAGGAAAATAATGATATGGACAAGTCCTAAAGCGAAGAAAAAAAATGGCAACCATGAGTTAAGGGAAAAAAAAGGAAGGAGGAGCCAACAATAGTACAAAAATCAATGAGAAGGATATAGAAATTAAATAAAATGAAAACACCAGCTGAGATTTAGTTTAATTGCTTTGGTTCTGATTGTCCACTTTCTTAGAAGCTTGCAAATCATTACCCTCAAGGTCCCCAATTTGCTGAAACAAGTCAACATCTAGTGTATTATTTAACTTGTGGTTTGAAAGCTGAAACAGTTGGATTATTCTGTACAGACTGTCAAATATCTATTCTACTCAAATATCACTAATTCCCTTTCTTCAAAAGAATGCCATAACCTTTTCATCTTAAGTTACTTATTGTCCTATGTACCATAAAGCAGATGCCCTGATTTATCGGGCCAGATTCCCTTCTCTGATATAGTTGAGAATTCCATACTATTGAATATTTAGAGTACACTCCCTATATCCAAGGTGTTCCTTCCAGTGTTTTACTTCCTACAAATTCAAATTTACAAAAAAGCTGTCATGGTTTGGTGACTTCATTCTTATATCAGTTTTCTTTGCAAAAGCAAATGTATAAGTACTGGTAACTTTAGGTTCAAAATGAGATTAAAAAGATCAAATTATAAAAAACAAAAAACTTATTTATCTGATATCTGAAATGTTCCAAAATCTGAAACTTGAGTCCCGACGTGACGGTCAAAGGGAATGCTCACCGGAGCATTTCAGATCTTAGATTGTCACATTAGAGATGCTCAATTGGCAATCTAAAACTTCTTTACAAACTTTGCAATACCTAATTTATTGTAGTGATGAACTTTTAAATACTTATATGTCTTACATCTAATCAACTAGGAAGTCTTCTTGATTCTCTCATCTAAATAATTCCCTTAATCATCTTTTCCACCCCCCTCCCATTTCTTCTGCCATGACCCTCTTTCAAGCCCCACTACCTCTTTCAAATTATTCTGCAGTTATCTACTTAGCCAACTCTTGTTTCCCTCCAGCACCTTCTGCATTGGCATCCCTCCCACCATATTTTATTCTCTACTTGTCCATCAGAATTAATTACTTCACCTTCCACAAGCCCCTTCAAATCTAAATACTGTTAGCTCTCTTTTACTTTTCTCTAAGTTGAACTTTCCCATTTCCTTTTATCATTCTTCTTTTCTAGGCTCACTATCTTAATCATCTCTCCCTTGGAGGCAAACCAATGTGATGATGTCCTGACTAAATATAACTAAAATATACAATTTGAAATAAGATATGAAAACACAGATGAGAAGTAAGATTTCTTTCTCATGATTTAGATAACTACTGGAAATCATGAGGAATGAGTCATAGTCACACAAATAAGTTTTATGTAAACCAGAATCACTCCCATGAATCGCAGTTCAGAGATCTGTTCCAAATCATGAAAGGAATATATACAAAACACACATATATGCAAACAAAACAGAAACAAAAATAGCATAAAATTGTATCTTAAGAGTAGACTGCACATCTTTAAGATCTTGACCATCCCAAAAAAGATACCTGGAATTAACTAACAAAACGAAGTTTCCAATTCTTTTTTTTTTGTGGAAAGCTTTACTTAAACAGAATACACTAAAGATGATCAGTGTTAGTATCACAAACATGTTAGTGAGATGTATTCAGGACACAGCTTTAAAAGGCAGATGTGAACTGAAGAGAATAGGGAGGATTATAAATCATAGTGAATGGTAGCAGCCTTGAATTTACTTTCTTGGAGGATAATTCTTCTTAGATATTTGTCTTATTCTCATAAATGTGAGGTGAAACAGACAGCTGCATCACAATCAAGAGTATTTAAGCAACAGTTCAACCAAGCATCAAGCATCATCTCCAAAGCGGTGCATCATTCTTGAAAAGAGTCACCATTTCCATCATTTCATTTTATTTTCTTCCTACAAAGCCCCCTTAATCTGACCTCTTACCTCCAGTACCATCATTGGTGAGGCACTTCTGATAAAGAAATGTATTGTGTGAAAACATTTTCATTAAAAAATACTACAATAAAAGTCACTTATGATTAAAAATATTGCCTAAGAAGACTGATGAAACTTGCTTCTCTTTACATAATTTTGCATTTTTATAATAAACACAATTGGAAAATACCTTTTTCCATCCTATTTAAGTCAATTAGGTATGATGTAACACAAAATAACTGAAACTGAGACTGCCGTATCTTGATTATAAATGCCAAAATAAATGTATAATAACAAAAAATGGCAAAGATCAAAGTCATGTCAGGTGTGGTGCCTCATGTCTGTAATCCCAACTCTTTGAACTTGAACCCAGGAGTTCAAGACCAGCCTGGCAACTTACTGAGAACTCTGTCTCTACAAATAATTTTTAATAGTTAGAGGGCACCAGGCGTGGTGGCTCACATCTGTAATCCCAGCAGTTTGGGAGGCTAAGGCAAGTGGATCACTTGAAGCCAGGAATTTGAGACCACCCTGGCCAACATGGCAAAACCCCATCTCCACCAAAAATACAAAAACTAGCCAGGCATGGTTGTGTGCAGCTGTGGTCCTACCCACTCAGGAGGCCAAGGCACAAGAATTGCTTGAACCTAAGAGGTGGAGGTTGCTGTGAGTGGAGATCATGTCACTGCATTCTAGCCTGGGCAACAGAGCGAGAATCTGTCTCAAAATAAATAAATACACACATACATACATACATACACACATAAAAGTTAGCTGGGCATGGTGGCATGTGCCTACGGTCCCAGCTACTCGGGAGGCGGGGGCAAAAGGATCACCTGAGCCCAGGAGGTCTAGGTTACAGTGAGCCATGATCATAACACTGCATTCTAGCCTGGATGACAGAGGGAGACTCTGTCTCAAAAAAAAACAAATAACCACCACCATATGTTTAATTTTAAAAAATCAAAGTCAGCTTTTTACTCTAAAGATTAGCTATTACAAAACTGACACCAACATCATAATTAAGGAAAGCATATACCCAGAAAAGGATAATTTTTGTTTTGAGTTTTATGGTATAAAATGAAATAAATAAAAAATACTTACTCTTTGTTGTTTGTAGTGCTTAAACATTCTAATGCAGTGTTCAATGATAAATAGCAAGTAAATGCCTCCTAGAGCAACAAGTCCTTTCAATACAGCATCATATTCTTCCAAAAACTTCTTCGATTCATGTCCATGAGAATGTCCATGCCCATGTGCGTGTTGGTGACTGTGATCATGTCCACCCTGAGACTATTAATAAAAACAAATAAAACTTCTAAACAAGTAATTGAAATGCTTTTTAAAATTTTGAAATTATAATCTCCTAAACAACACAGAAAAAATACCTCTCAAGTTTTAAAGTGCTCCCCTAGGTAATATCTCACTTAGTCTTCCATTTAATTTGCTTTTCTCAGTTGTCCAGAATACTACTACATTTTATAGTAACTCAAAGACCACCAACTCAAATGAATATAATAATAAGATACATACCATAGTTAGAGAATCAAGCCAGAAATAATAATAGGGAGTGACGGGTTCTTTGTAAATTGAAGTGAACACAATTTACTTACATGCCAAGTATTTAGTAAAAATGAAACAAAATACACAAACTAATTCACCAGCAGTCACTTGTGATTCCGTGTAATCTAATTCTATCTTAAACTGATTGTTACATATTTTTTTCTTTTAACTTTTATTTTAAGTACAGGTTTGTTATATAGGTCAACTTATGTCGGGGGAGTTGTTGTACAGATTATTTCATAAATTTCTTCTCATAAATTATTTCAGAGGTAATAAGGTCACTATCTCTGCATATACTGTGGAAAGTCAGCAAGAGGGTATCCTTAAATACGCAATTTTCTATATTTTAAAGCTTTAGCAATCATAAATGTATGTATAGAAAAAGTTACGTTTCAACATTATGAAATGTACAAGTATCACAATAGTAATCTTATAGAACATAAGTTAGATAACTGCACTTAAGTATCTTTCTTCCTTCTAAAATTTATTTGTATTCTTTTCCTGTTAACTAGTGGTCAACCAAAGAGATACCTAAACCTCTCAGAGGATATCAGACCACTCAAAAAGGTAACAGCTAGGTTTAGTTAACCCTTCTTAACACAAAAACAAGTTAAACAGCACTTAAATACTGTTCTCACTTCAGTAACTCTTACTAGGCCCAGTTCTAAAGGAAACTATTGTTATTCTTGATGGCTAGTAGAAATGGTGAAACAAAAAAATTCATACTTGCAGCCTTAAGATTCATTAACTCATTTATTAATTTAAAAAAACAGCAATGTCACACATTGCTGTAGATACTAAATCTGGAATTCTCAGCCAAGAGTGCACAAAAGAGGCGATATACACAACAACACAAATACAATCCTGTCTCCCAAATTCTCTAGAAGGAAAATACTCAATACTTCAATATTATATTTGGAAAAGAAAAATTCCCATTGTTTTCATAATTTGAAGTAAAAATAGTAAGAGTGAATTAAATACTCTTAGCTGGTGGTAGACAGTTATCTACCTAACTATTGATAGGTTATAGAGAGCAACTTGTAAAAAGGTTGATAAGCATGGTACTAGGAATATGGGTTTGTGATCATATAATTAATCAGAAGTGTCCCCAAAGAGAAGAAAAGGAGTGGTATGCCAGGTGAAAAGATAAATGCCCCCATGTGTAAAGAGCTAACTGTAAAACAGCACACTGAGTGTATCTGCCTACTTCTGCTCAAAGATGCTGATGGCATACCAGCAATAGACATAATCATTACAACATCTTTTGTATTTCTCTTAAACGCTTACCTGATATGCTACACAGATTTAAAAAGACCACTCACTGCTACTGATATTGCAAATTTTAATTCAAAGAGATTTTTATAAAGACTACTGAAAGCAAAGTTGACGTAATGATTCAATTTATTTAAAAAAATTGCTATTAAAACTCTGAAAACAGAGAAAAAATACTTCATCCTATAATCAAATGAAACAATACAAATACCAGATTACTGTGCTATAGCTTGCTAATGAAGGACCTTTCAGTTTAAATATTTTTATTTTAAATTTTTAAAAAGATTAAAAACGTTTCTTACATGGGGCAGTAGATGAAGAAGGGCGTCTCCACTCATTGTTCCTACAGCTAACGCAACAAGGAATGTAAGAAGAAATTTGAAGCATCCTTGGTTAATGATAGGAACCAAGATAACGCCTAGCAAGGAAAGCAGGCTAATGACAGTGATAGAAATGATACCACAAATCCAGGCTGTAGAAAAGAAATTAAGAGTCAACGTTAGCATGACAATTTAACACAACAGACTACCAAAAAGAATAAAAACATAAGATACATGAATCATAGAAGGTAGACTATTTTACCCAGACTATGAAAGCTTTATGGCATTGTTTAAAAACAAAACAAAAATATGACACATAACTAACTTAAACATTTTTAAAAAGAATTAAGAAACTCAGATCAAATTATACATAGTACCTTCAACGGCCCACGAGATTAGAACCAGTGACTTAAAATGACTGAAGGCTGTGATTCACTTAATAGCTAAAGTATAAATAAAAATTTCTAAATAAAATTTATAAATAAAAATAAAAATTTAAAATAATAAATAAAAATAAAAATTTATAAATTTATAAATAAAAATAAAATTAAAAAAGTCTAAAGGCAGCGCCACAATAATAAAGCTGTTTATTTAAAGAATATAATTATAAAACTCACCTGAGACATTAAAAAAGCCAAGTATCTATTTAATGTGTTAAAATCTTTGTAAATCTTTCTAATATAGAGTTTAAGAAATGTAACATAGCCCCAAATGGAAATATGTTCATATGATAACAAAAAAGTCTCATTACTGGTAACTTTATTGTTACAAAGGTAAATTCAGTCCTATTTTTCTTGATTTTTTTTTTCTCTACACCTGGTTCCAAACTCCCATTCCTCCAATTTGGGTTTCTGTAACAATTTACCACTTAAAAAAAAGTCACTATATAATTTTAACTGGCTCAGAACACAAGAGAAATGTTTTCACAGTATGACTTAAAAATAGGTATGGTGGGGAAGGGGAATTCCGTATACATGTCTTTAGGTCATTCACAAACAGGTAAGACATCAGAAATATATGCCAGTGGTTTGGGGGCCGGACATTTTCATTACAATTTCTATTACTGGCCTAAAATGAAATAGAAATGTTATTAGTTTTTAAAATTCTGCTTATTTTAAGATCTATCTACAGAAAATCTCACTGAAGAGCAATAATTTTATAAAGATTTTAATCTAAAATACTATTTTTCAAATCAAATCTAAGAGGACTATAAATCTGCAGAAAGACTTTATATTAAGTCTGTGATATAACATTGAAAAAATGCATCTCTTCATCAAAATAACTCAAAATTTTCAACAACGAGGAAAAGACAGGGAGATGATACTGTCCCACTAAATGCTGAACTTTATCAATAAAACTGTTTTATCCAATGGGCATTGTATTCACAATATCCAATAATGTTAACACTATAGTCAATACTCATTAGCTCAATTATCTCACTGAATTAAAACAATAGATCATCTATCACTAATGGAAGCTCTGTGGCTTACCCTGTATCTTAAACGATAATTACTATCACATAAATATAGGTAACCTCAGAGGCAAAGTAAGATTCAAAACAACCAGTATTAGAGGGCTGAAAATCTACCCACTAGACTTGGATTCAATGGCTTCAATCCTTGCAAGGATGTTGGATTAAGGAAGGAGCAGGAACTCAATTCTTGAGGAACCAGGATCACATATTTGCTACAAAAATAATATCTCCTGATTAGTGGAAAGAAAGGATGAGGAGGATTGCGGCCCGGCGTCGTGGCTCATGCTTGTAAACAGCACTTTGGGAGGCCAAGGCAGGCGGATAGTTTTGAGTCCAGGAGTTTGAGCCAGCCTGAGCAACACGGTGAAACCCCGTATCAACTAAAAATACAAAAATTAACCAAGCGAGGTGGCACACACCTGTAGCCCCAGCTACTTGGGAGGCTGAAGCTGAAGGATCGCTTGAGCTTGGGCAGCGGAGGTTGCAGTGAGCTGAGACTGCGCCACTGCATTCCAGCATGGGTGACAATGTAAGACCCTATCTCAAAAACAAAAACAAAAACAAAAAACACAGGGGCGGGGGTTCGGTGTGATTGCTCTAACTAACTATTGTTGTGATGACAAACCACGGGAAACTGAAGTCAAAAACCTTATTCTAGAAAGAAAAAATATATGCTCAAATAAGGTTTACAGACTAACTTAATGATGATCAACAGGCTAGTTTGTTAGTTCCCTGTTTATAGACAGGAAAAATAAAATCAGTGGAAGAACTTAATGAAATAAGTCAGAGAAGTGGTCATAGGTATAAATTTTAGACACGAGGTCTTACAGGCAATAAAGTTACTGGTCAGCTAAATCAAAAATGGTTTGTCAAAACTACTGCAGCTCTCTAGATCCAATCATATTGAAGAAAAAAAGGAGAGATAAAAAGGACAGGGAACTTACAGTAACCACATGGGACAAAGTAAGTTGGCAACAAAAGCACTAACCTGAAGATAAACTGTATCTTACACAGTACTATATAACTTTCCCTTTACAAATATATTTTTCCCTATTAGTTTGGCAATAATCTAATACAGAAGCAACTTTTCTAAAAGCAACAGCCTAAAAGCAACTTCAATTAATAACTTGAAAATGTGCACTAAACTACTTGGAAAAGCTAGTAATTCATACTCTAAGACACTCTAGGAGAAAAAATAAAATGTATTTACTTACTAATGTTAATATATGTGAATGGGGACTGCCAAAACTACCGACAAGACCCCAAATACACAAAATATACAGAGTAAACACAACTGATAACCCTTCATAGTTATTATAAATTTTTATTAATAAGAATAATTTTAGCCAAGAATGCACTAGAATTAGTCACCAAAATTACCCAATAAAAATATTTATTTTAATGGCTCAGGGTCCTGGTTTATGCCTGTAATCCAAGCATTTTGGGAAGTTAAGGTGAACAAGCTGATTACGGTCAGGAGTTTGAGACCAGCCTGGGCAACATGGCAAAACACCATCTCTGCAAAAAATATAAAAATTAGTCGGGCATGGTGGCATGTGCCTGTAGTCCAAGCTCCTTGAGAGGCTGAGGTGAGATGGTTTGAGCCTGGGAGGCTGAGATTGCAGTGAGCCAAGATCATGCCACCGCACTCCAGCCTGGGCAACAGAGTCAGACCCTGTCTCACAAAAAGAGTTCTTTTGTGGAATAGTGTTTTGATGAAAAGAAAACTTAAAATAAATCAATAAATAGTCTCTGTATTACTCTGAACATTTTAACTCTTTAAAAATATTTTTCTATTTCTTTTAGAGGAAATATGTATAGCATGTTTGCTATATAAAATATTTTAAAGACTACCTTCAAAAGATTTTTAACTGACTAAAGAAAACCTTAATTCTAGGACTAAAATTGATCCTATATCTTTTGATAACTTTGTTTTTGCATATAAAACATAGAGGGCACAACTGGAAATATTATAACATAGTTAATTACTCCTTTGTATATACACTGCCTTGAATGACAGAGTTGAAAATTATAAAAATATTTTCAAAGATGCCAATTATTCTGCCCCTTTAAAAAGAAAATCGTTCTAAATTATTTGCTTATGAGTAGCTATTTGAACTGGCCAGATACTAGCTATTGTCATGTTATACTGCTAAAAAAACTTGCATAATCTAGCATTTCTCAAACTGAGCTCATTAGTTCTATGAGATGGGGGTATTTCAAAGGGGAGGGAGGAGAAATTTAATAATCAAGTAAGTTTTGGTAATGCTGAATAACACAGGTTCCTTCAGAGCCTCTAACAGTTTAATAAGCAATATGAATCTCTAAAAGAAGAATACAATATGCAGCATTTTCCCAACTTATCTCATCATGGAATTTATTAGTATAGGAGAGGATCTTCAAAAAGTTCATGGAAAATGCGTATTATGAAAAAAATCAATTTACTTGTTCCCTAATTGAAAAGGACCAACAATTAACAGCACAAACAATACTCAACTCCACAGACATCTCAGCTGGTTGAGCTAATACAATTCTGACAGAAAAATTAAAGCTGAACAAACTTTCCACTCAACTGGTGCCAAAACTCCTGTGCCCAGATCAGCTTCAGACAAGAGAAGAACTTTCCATGGAAATTTTAAACAAGTGGGTACAGGATTCTGAAGTATTTCTTTGAAAAATTAAAGAAGGAAATGAAACATGGCCTTAATAGTAAGATCCTGTAATTAATGCTAATGAACTGTACACTTAAAAATGGTTAAAGGAGGAGGATTCTGGAAAGACTGTGGAGTAGGAAGCACCAGAAATCTGTATGCCCCCTAAACTGTGAATGAACTGACAAAATCTGTCTGATGTTAACTACTTTGGAACTCTGTAGTCTACTGAAAGCATGCAACTTCTAGGGGAAAGCTCAATGGTAAAATGTGGTTAATTTTGATCAATTTCAGCTCTTAGTTTAGTGGCAGCTACCCATCTGCCATCCTTAGTCCTTTGAAAGGAAGCTGTGCCTGGTGTCCTGAATCAATCTATAGGACCCTACAATTACAGGAGCTAGAGTAGACAAAATGGATTTTGATCCCCAAATGTTGAGGATCTGTACTCTGATCACTGATTCTGATCACAGAAGTACAGGCAAAGAGACACGTGGCCATGTTGCTGTACCTCTCCTCATTTTTGCAAATCTCCTCGCTAAAGTGTCTTCCAGGTGATTTAAAAGGCCAGCAACTCTTTTTCCTCCTTTCTTTTTTTCTCCTTTTTCCCTTTTGGGAGTCAGACAATAAATACTGGAAAATTCAAAAATAACTGCATATTTGGAGAAAATCAGAAAGTAATCATGCGTGCCTAGGGAAGGGCACAGGCTCAGAAAGGACCTGTGAAGATAAACTAGGTGTAGTGTCTCATGCCTATAATCCTGGTACTCTGGGAGGCTGTGATGGGAGATCACCTGAGCCCAGGAGTTTAAGACCAGTCTGGGCAACATGACAAAAACCCATCTCTACTAAAAATACAAAAACTAGCTAGGCATGGTGGCACATGCGTGTAGCTCCAGCTACTCTGGAGGTTGAGGTGGAAGGATCACCTGAGCCCAGAAGGTTGAGGCTGCAGTGAGCCATGATCATGCCACTGCACTCCAGCCTGGGTGACAAAGTGAGATCCTATCTCAAAAAAAAAAAAAAAAAAAACCTGTGAAAATCTTATGTTTATACCACCGGGATAGCATAAAACAATAACCCTCCCCAACCCAAATTAGTAATAGACAAACACAATTTAACAAGAAAATAGCAAACCCTGGGGAAGGGGAAGAATTGACTTCCAGAGTTAGCATATTATTAGAATCAAATGTCCAGTTTCAAATAACCAGAAGGCATACAAAGAAACAAAAAAGCAAGGCACATTTAAAAAAAAAAAAAATGAATCACAGAAACTGTCCCTGAAAAAGACCTAATGGCAGATCTACTAGACAATGACTTTAAAACAACTGTCTTAAGGATGCTAAAAAAAAAAAGTCAAGAAGATAATGTATAAACAAAATGGATGTATCAATAAAGGGGTAGAAAAACTAAAGATAAATCAAAAAGAAACTCTGGAACTGCAAAGTGCAATAACTGAAATGAAAAATTCACTAGAGAGATTCAAAGGCAGATTTGAGCAGGCTGAAGTATCAGTGGACTTGAAAACAGGACAATGGATATTACTGATGCTGAAGAATAGAAAGAAAAAATATTGACTAAAAATGAACAGAGCCTATGGAACCTGGAGGGTACCACCAAGCAGACCAACATCCATATACACTGTAGAAGTCAAGTAAGATGAAGGGGAGTGGTGGGGTGGCGGGGAGGGGCAGCAAGAATATTTTAAGAAATAATGGCTAAAAACTTCCCAAATTTGATGAAGGACATGAATGTAAACATCCAAGAAGCTAAATGAACTCCAATAAGAGGAACTCAAGAGACCCACACCAAGACACATTGTAATCAAACTCTTGAAAGACAAAGAGAGACTCTTGAAAGCTGCAAGAAAAGCAACTCAACACATATAAGAAGCTCTCAATAAGATTACAAGCAGATTTCTCAACAGAAACGTTGTGGGTCAGAAGGCAACAGGCCGATATATTCAAAGTCCCAAACGATAAAGCAAAATTGTCAACCAAGAATCCTATATACTGCAAAATTGACATTCAAAAGTGAGGGAGAAACTAAGACATTCCCAAGTAAACAAAAGCTTAGGGAGTTTGTTACCACTAGACTTGCCCTGTAAGAAATAAGACAGTACTTCAAGGGGAAAGGACACTAAACAGTAACCTGGAAGGTGCAGAATTTTTGTATGCTACTGAAATTAAATGATATAAATTCAAATTAGACTGTTTTAACTTTAGGCTGCTAAATGTAATCCCCATAATAACCACAAGAAAACAGCTATAGAATATACACAAAAGGAAATGAAAAAGGAATTTAACCTTTTCACTATCAAAAAATGTCAACTAAATAAAATGGAAGACATTAGCAGCAGGAATGAAGGACAAAAAAAGCGTTAAGGCATATAGAAAAACAAATAGCAAACTGACAGAAGTCCTTCCTTTTCAGTAATTACTTTAAATGTAAATGGATTAAACTCTCCAATGAACTGACAGAAACTGGCAGAATGAATAAAAACACGAGTCAACTATATGTTATATACAAGAGACTCACTTTACACCAAAGACACAAACAGGTTGAAAGTGAAAAGATGGAAAATGATATTCTATGAAAATAGTAACCAAAAGAGAGCAGGAGTGGTTATACTAATATCAAAGTAGACTTTTAAATCAAAAAAGGTTACAAGAAACAACAAAGGACGGCGATAAAACAATTATAAACATTTATGTAACTAAAAATAGAATATCAAAATATACAAAACAAAAACTGTCACAATTGAAGGGAGAAATAAACAGTTCTACAATAACAGTTGGAGATCTCAGTACTCTACTTTCAATAATGAATAAAACAGCTATCCAGCAGATAGGCAAGGAAATAGAGGACTTAACACAATAAACCAACTAGATCTAATATACATATAAGGAACACTACTCAAAACAGCACCAGAAACATTCGTCAGTGCACATGGAACATTTTCCAGGATAGACCATGTATTAGGTCGCAAACTGAGTCTCAACAGATTTAAAAATATAAATATAATACAAAGTGTCTTCTCCTACCATAATGGAATAGTTAGAAATCAACTATTGAGGTAAAACGGGAAAATTTACAAATTTATAGAACTTAAACAACATATTCTTAACAACTGGATCAAGGAAGCAATTACAAGGGACATTAGAAAATACTTGAGACAAATGAAAACAAAACCGCAACCAAAACTTATGGGATACATCTAAACTAGTGCTAAGGGAAAAACAGATAATTATTAAAACTCACATGAAAAAACAAGTAACATCTCAAACCAAAAACTTAACATTACACTTAAGGGACTAGAAAAAGAAGAACAAAATAAGCCAAGACTAGCAGAAGGAAGAATATAATAAAAATTAGAGCAGACGTAAATGAATAGAGAGCAGAAAAACAAAATCAATGAAACCTATAGTTGATTCTTGGAAAAGATCACAAAATTGACAAACCTTAAGCTAGACTGACTAAGAAAAAGAGAGAAGATACAATTACTAAATTCAGAAATTAAAGCCGGGATGTTACTACTGATTACAAGGAAATAAAAAGGATTATAATAGAATAGACCTGATAAATTCTACCTAACATTTAAAGAAGAACTAATACCAAACCTTCTCAAACTTTTCCCAAAAAAATTAAAGAGGAGGTAACACTTTCTAACTCATTCTATGAGGCCAGCATTACCCTGATACTAAAGGTATCAGACAAAGACACTACAGGAAATGACAACTACAGACCAATATCCCTTATGAACACAGATGTAAAAATTCTCAAAGAAAAAAAAACAACTAGCAAACAAAATCCAGCAACAAATTAAAAGGATTATACAACATGACTAAGTGGGATTTATTGCTGGAATGCAATAAAAGTTCGATATATAAAAATCAACATATATTAACAGAATAAAGAAAAAAACACCCACATGATCATCTCAATGAGCAGAAAAAGCACATGACAAAATTCAGTATCTTCTCATGATCACAAGACTCAACAAACTAGGAACAGACAGCAACAAACCTTACATAATAAAGCTATATATGAAAAACTCACAGCAAACATCATACTCAATGGTGAAAGACAAAGCCTTTTCTCTAAGATGAAGAATAAAGCAAGGATGCTTGCTTTCATCACTTCTATTCAACATAGTACTGGAAGTTCTAGCCAAACAATTAGGCAAGAAAAAAATTCAAAACATCCAATTTGGAAAGGAGTAAGTAAAATTAACATCTGTTTGCACTTGATTTGATCTTACACGTAGGAAATCGTGAAGATTCCACAGAAGCACTTGATTTTTAAAGTTGCCTGCTTGGCCCTTTTCCAAGTACTCTACTCTAATAAACTCTCACTTTTCTTAAAATAAATTCTCTGCTGTTTAAAAAAAAAAAAAGATTTCACACAAAAAAAAGCATTAGAATGAATTCAGCAAAATAGCGAGATACAAAGTTAACACAAAAATCAGTTGCATTTTTATATATACCAACAATGAACAATCTGAAAAGGAAATTATGAAAACAAATCCACTTACAATAGCATCAAAAAGAGTAAAATACTTAGCAATTAACTTAACCAAGGAGGTAGAAGACTTGTAAAACGAAAACTACAAAACATTCTGACTGGTGTGAGATGGTATCTCATTGTGGTTTTGATTTGCATTTCTCTAACAGCTTTTCCTCATATGCTTGTTGGCTGCACGTATGTCTTCCATTGAAAAGTGTTTATTCATGTCCTTTGCCCACTTTTTAATGGGGTCATTTTTTCTTGTAAATTTGTTTAAATTTCTTATACATGCTGGATGTTAGATCTTTGTCAGATGCATAAGTTTGCAAAAATTTTCTCCCATTCTGTAAGTTGTCTGTGTACTCATGGACACATAGAGGGGAACAACAGACACTGGGGCCTATTCCATAGTGAACGTGGGGAGGGACAGCATCAGGAAAAATAACTAATGGGCACTAAGCTTAATACCTGGGTGACTAATCTGTACAACAAAATCCTATGACATAAGTTTACCTATATAACAAACCTGCATGTGTAACGTGAACTTAAAAGTTAAATTTAAAAAAAGAGTAAAAAAGAAAACTACAAAATATTGTGGAAAGAAATTAAAGAAGACAAATAATAAAAACATACCCCATGTTCACAGATTGGAAGACTTAATACAGTCATCACTTGGTATCTG
Source organism: Theropithecus gelada (assembly GCF_003255815.1). NCBI lineage: Eukaryota > Metazoa > Chordata > Mammalia > Primates > Cercopithecidae > Theropithecus > Theropithecus gelada. Next base: position 72,159,099 of record NC_037680.1, on the reverse strand, counting down.
CAGAAATTAGTTCTAGTACCCCCATAAAGACACCAAAATCTGTGGATGCTCAAGTGCCTTAAGTAATATAGCATAATAATTGCATTTAATCTATGCACATCCTCTCTTATATTTTAAATCATTACTAAATTATAGCTGACCATTGAGCAACATGGGTTTGAACAGCGTGCATCCACTTAATACATATGTTTTTCTGCTTTGGCCACCCCTGAGACAGTTAAGACCAACAGATCCCCTCCCTCTTCCACCTCTTCCTCAGCCTACTCAACATGAAGATGATGAGAATGAAGACCTTCATCATGATTCACTTTCATTTAATGAATAGTTAATATGAATAATGAACTGAAAATCCTAAAGATTCCACATAGGCACTTGATTTTTCAAGTCACCTGCTTGGCCCTTTTCCAAGTGTTACTATACTTTTTCCAATAAACTCTCACTTTGCTTAAAATAAATTCTCTGCTGTGTATCCTTACATTATAATTAATAAATCCTACATAAATTTCTTATGATTTTCTTAATATATTTTCTTTTCTCTAGCTTATTTTATTCTAAGAATATACAGTACATAATAGATATACTATTGACATAAATTGACTGTATTATTGGTAAGGCTTCTGGTCAACAGTAGGCTACTAGTAGTTATGTTTTGGGAGAGCCAAAAGTTATACATAAATTTTCAACTACACGGGGAATGGCACTGCTAATCCCCCACGTTGTTCGAGGGCCAACTCTAATTTATAATATCTAATACAATATAAATGCTATGTAAATAGCTGTATTGTTTTTATTTGTGTTACTTTTTATTCTTGTATTATTTTTATTTTTTTCCCAAATATTTTTGGTCCTTGGGTTGGTTGAATCTGCAGATGCAGAACCCACAGATATTAAGGGTGGACTATATTGCTAAGATGTCAATTCTGCCGAAGTTGATCTACAGATTCAATGCAATCCCTATTAAAATCTCAATGATAGGTTTTTTTTTTTTTTTCAGAAATAAAAAACTTCCTAAAATTCATATGAAACCACAAAGAACCCAAAATAGCCAAGATAAACTTGAAAAACAAAAACAAAACTGGAAGAATCACACTTCCTGATTTTAAAACTTACTACACAAAGCTACAGTAATCAAAACAGCACAGTAACAGCATAAAAACAGACATACAGACCAATGGAATAGAAGAGAGAGCCTGGAAATAAGCCTTCAAATATATGGCGAAACAATTTTTGATGAGGGTGCAAGATCATTTAATGAGAGAAAGAACAGTCTTTTCAACAAATGGTGCTAGAAAAACCAGATATCCACATGTAAAAGAATGCAGTTGGAATCTTATATAACACCATACATAAAAATTAACTCAAAATGAATCAAATACCTAAATTAAATATATGATCTAAAACTATAAAACTCTTAGAAGAAAACTGAGCAAAAGCTTCACAACATTAGATTTGACAATAATTTCTGAAAAATAAAAACCAAAGGTACAGGCAAAAACAAAAGAAACAGACAAATTGGATTTCAAAAAAATTTTAAAAAATTTGTGCATCAAAAGACAAATATGGATTAAGATGGCGGATAGGAGGCTGGAATAGCTTGCAGAGCAGCATGTGGAAACTCACATCGTGAACTTTTGCTCCAAGAACTACCACAGCAACATACCAAAAAAGCTGAGAGAATTCACGGACCCTTTGGAGGAACTGGATTGCCTCTGCAGGCTCCCTGAGACACCAAAAAACTGTGAGTCCACTTGCTTTCTCAGTGGGGTAGGCTGGTGATCTGGGGCAGTTCTCAGTCCTGCTCACTGGCTGCCTGGAAATAGACTCGGTGCTTCTCCGGGGGCATGGTAGGAGTGAGGCCCACCTTTAGGACTGCAGGTTGTATGGGAGTGTGGTGAGGCCTCAGTTTTCCCCCACTTTCCTGGTGACCTGTGTGACTCAGCAGAGGCAGCCATAATCCCCCCGGGAACAAAACTCCCTGGGAACCACATCCCCATTCCCCATAGCGGCCACAGGAAGCCCCACCCAAAGAGAGTCTGAGCTCAGTCATGCCCATCCCTACCCCTACCTGGTGGTCTTTCTCTACCTGCCCAGGTTGCCAAAGACAAAGTGAGATAGTCAGGTGGGAGTGGGTCCCCGGAAAAACTCCAACTGGCTTGCGCACTGGGAAGAATGCGCACCGGAGTGGAGCCTCAGGAAGTTGCCTCCATTTGCAGCTGGGAGAAGCCTGGCCCCTGTTCTTCCTGTGTGGAACCTGGGATGCCTACCTGCAAGGCAAGAAGCACTTTAGCAGGGACTCCCGCCCCGCGGAGAATCTGTTTTCCCCATATCTTTCTTTCACTCAATAAAACCCTGCTTTGCTCACCCTTCAAACCCCATCTGCAAGCCTAAATCTTCATGGCCAACGAAGGACAAGAACCACGTCTTTGGCTGAATTAAGGAAAAGTCCTGCCAAAAAAAAAAAAAAAACACAGAATCTCTTGGGAGCTCTATAGCCCCACCCACCGCCTGATCCTCCCTATACAACCACAGCTGATGCACTCTTGAAAGTGCTACATCCGGCTGGATGCCAACCAACATGAAACCAGAACGCCAAACAAAAATACAACCAAGGACCTTCAGTGTCCATTTCACTCCCCTGCTACCTCCTCAAGAACAGGTGCTGGTATCTGCAGCTGACAGACTTGAAGATGGATCACACCACAGGTCTCTTTGCAGACACTCCCCAGTACCAGCCTGGAGCCCAGTAGCTCTCTGCTGGATGGCTGAACCCAGCAGAGCAAAAACAATCCCTCTAAGGAAAGGGGGAGAACACCACATCAAGGGAGCACCCAGTGGGACAAAATACTCTAAACAGCAGACCTTGAGTTCTGACTTTAATACTCCACTGACAGCACTAGACAAATCAAGACAGAAAGTCAGCAAAGAAACAAACTATACCCTAAAACAAATGAACAAAACAGATATTTACAGAACATTCTACTCAACAACTGCAGAATATACATTCTATTCATCAGCACATGGAACACTCTCCAAGACAGACCGTACGACAAGGCACAAAACAAGTCTCAGTAAATTTAAGAAAATGGAAATTATATCAAGTACTGTCTCAGACCACAATGGAATAAAATTGGAAATCAACTGCAAAAGGAACACTTAAAGCCATACAAATATAAGTAAATTAAATAACCTGCTCCTGAATGGTCACTGTGTCAACAATGAAATCAAGATGGAATTTAAAAATTATCTGAACTGAACGATAATAGTGACACAACCTATCAAAACTTCTGGGACACAGCAAAAGCAGTGTTCAAAGTTTATAGCATTAAATGCCTGTTACATCAAAAAGTCTGAAAGAGCACAAATAGACAATCTAAGGTCACACCTCACAGAACTGGAGAAGCAAGAGCAATCCAAACCCAAACCCAGCAGAAGAAAAGAAATAACAAAGATCAGTGTAGAAATAAATGAAACTGAAACAAACAAACAACAATACAAAAGATAAATGAAACAAAAAGCTGGTTTTTTGAAAAGATAAATAAAATTGATAGACCATTAGTGAGATTAACTAAGAAGAGAGAAGATCCAAATAAGCTCAATTAGAAACGAAACAGGAGGTATTACTCCTGATGCCACAGAAAAACAAAAGATGATTCAAGGCTACTACGAACACCTTCACACACGTAAACCAGAAAACCTAGATGAGATGGATAAATTCCTGGAAATATACAACCCTCCTAGATCAAACCAGGAAAATATAGAAACACATCAATAACAAGCAGCAAGATTGAAACTGCCAACAAAAAAAAGTCCAGGACCAGACAGATTCACAGCTGAATTCTATCAGACATTCAAAGAATTGGTACCAATCCTACGGACACTATTCCTCAGGATACAAAAGGAGGGAATCCTCCCTAAATCATTCTATGAAGCAAGTATCACCCTAATACCAAAACCAGGGAAGGACATAACAAAAAAAGAAAACTACACACCAATATCCTTGATGAACACAGATGCAAAAATCCTCAACAAAATACTAGTGAACCGACTCCAACAGCATACCAAAACGGTAATCCACCATGATCAAGTGGGTTTCATACTAGGGATGCAGGAATGGTTTAACATCTGCAAGTCAATAAATGTGATACACCACATAAAATTAAAAACAAAATCACACGATCGTCTCAATAGATGCAGAAAAAGCATTTGACAAATGCCAGCATTCCTTTATGACTAAAACCCTCAGCAATTTTGCTGAGAAGGGACATACCTTAAGGTAATAAAAGCCATCTATGACAAACCCACAGCTAATATTATACTAAATGGGAAGAAGTTGAAAGCATTCCCTGAGAACTGGAACAAGACAAGGATGCCACTTTCACCACTTCTATTCAACATAGTACTGGAAGTCCTAGCCAGAGCAATCAGAGAAGAGAAAGAAATCACGGGCGCTCAAATTGGTAAAGAGGAAGTCAAACTGTCACTGTTTCCTGATATGATCGTATCCTAGAAAACCCTAAAGACTCATCCAAAAAGCTCCCAGAACTAGTAAATGAATTCAGCAAAGTTTCAGGATACAAAATTAATCAGTAGCTCTGCTATACACCAACAGCAACCAAGCTGAGAATCAAATCAAGAACTCAACCACTTTTACAATGGCTACAAATAAAATAAACTTAGGAATACACCGAACCAACTAGGTTAAAGACCTCTATAAGGAAAACTATAAAACAGTGCTGAAAGAAATCATAGATAACACAAACAAATGGAAACACATCCCATGCTCATAGATGGGTAGAATCAATATTGTGAAATTGACCACACTGCCAAAAGCAATCTACAGATTCAATGCAATTTCTATCAAAATACCATCATAATTCTTCACAGAACTAGAAAAAAAAAATCTTAAAATTCATATGGAACCAAAAAAGAGCCTACATGGCCAATGCAAGACTAAGCAAAAAGAACAAATCTGGAGGCATCGCATTACCTGACTTCAAACTATGCTTAAGGCCATAGTCACCAAAGCAGCGTGGTACTGGTATAAAAATAGGCACATAGACCAGTGGAACAGAATAGAGAACCCAGAAATAAAGTCAAATACTTACAGCCAACAGATCTTCAACAAAGCCAACAAAAACATAAACTGGGGAAAGGACACCCTATTCAACAAATGGTGCGGGGAAAATTGGTAAGTCATACGTAGAAGAATGAAACTGGATCCTCAGCCCTCACCTTATAAAAAAAAAATCAACTCAAGATGGAGCAAAGACTTAAATCTAAGACTTGAAACCACAACAGTGGAACACTGGAAACACCATTCTAGACATTGGCTTAGGCAAAGACTTCAGGGCAAGAACCTAAAAGCAAATGCAATAAAAACAAAGATCAACAGATGGTACTTAATTAAACTAAAAAGCTTCTGCACAGCAACAAAATAATCAGCAGAGTTAACAGAAAACCCACAGAGTGGGAGAAAATCTTCACAATCTATACATCTAACAAGGAACTAATATCCAGAATCTACAAAGAACTGAAACAAACCAGCAAGAGAAAAACAATCCCATCTAAAAGTGGCTCAGGGCATGAACAGACAATTCTCAAAAGAAGATACACAAATGGCCAAGAAACATGGAAAAATGATCAACAATGCTAACTACCAGGGAAATGCAAATCAAAACCACAATGTGATGCCACCTCACTCCTGCAAGATTGGCCATAATCAAAAAACTAAAAAATAACAGATGTTGGCATGGATGTGGTGAAAAGGGAACACTTTTACACTGCTGGTGGGAATGTAAACTAGTACAACCACTATGGAAAACAGTGTGGAGATTACTTAAAAAACTAAAAGTAGATCTACCATTTGATCCAGCAATCTCATGACTAGGTATCTACCCAGAGGAAAAAAGTCATTATAGAACTAAAATACTTGGACACATGTTTATAGCAGCACAACCTGCAATTCCAAAAATATGGAACCAGCCCAAATGCCCATCAACCAACGAGTGGATAGAGAAAATGTGGCATATATGTACCATGGAATACTACTCAGCCATAAAAAGGAATAAAACAATGGCATTTGCAGAAACCTGGATGGAATTGGAGACTATTATTCTAAGTGAAGAAACTCAGGAATTGAACACCAAACATCGTATGCTCTCACTCATAACTGGGAGCTAAGCTATGAGGATACCAAGGCATAAAAATGATACAATGAACTTTCGGGACTCAGCGGAAAGGGTGGGGCGGGGGGAGGAAGGGATAAAACTACACATTGGGTACAGTATACACTGGTTGGGTGATAGGTGCACCAAAATCTCAGAAATCACCACTAAAGAACTTATTCATGGCCGGGTGCGGTGGCTCACGCTTGTAATCCCAGCACTTTGGGAGGCCGAGGCGGGTGGATCACGAGGTCAGGAGATCGAGACCACAATGAAACCCCGCCTCTACTAAAAATACAAAAAATTAGCCGAGCGTGGTGGTGGGCGCCTGTAGTCCCAACTACTAGAAGAGGCTGTGGCAGGAGAATGGCATGAACCCGAGAGGCGGAGCTTGCCGAGAGACGTGATCGCCTCACTGCACTCCAGCCTGGGAGACAGAGGGAGACTCCGTTTCAAAAAAAAAAAAAACTTATTCATGTAATCAAACTCCACCTGTTCCCCAAAAAACCTGTTGAAATAAAAAATAAATTTAAAAACAAAAAGACAATTATCAACAGAGTAACAAGGCAATGCATAAAATGGGAGAAAATATTTGCAAATCATATATCTGATGAGGGATTAATATTCAGAATATAGAGAACTCCTAAAATTCAACAATGAGAAGAATAACCAGATTTTAAAAAATGGGCAAAGAACTGTAATAGGCATTTTTTGAAAGGAGATATACAAATTGCCAATAAGCACATGAAAAGATGCCTAACAGCACTAATCTTCAGGAAAATTCAAATCAGAACTACAATGAGATGCCACCTCACACCATTAGGTTGGCTACTATCAAGAAAAAAGCGTTGGCAAAGATGTGGAGAAACCGGGAGACTTGTGCACTCTTGGGGGTAATGTAAAATGGTACAGCCATTATGGAAAATAGTATGGCAGTTCCTCAAAAAATTAAAAATGGAATTACCATATGATAGGGCAATTCCACTTCTGGGTATATAACCAAAAGAATTTAAAGCAGGGTCTCAGAGAGACAGAGAGATGCCCATGTTCACAGCAACATGTTTTACATTAGCTAAAATGTGGAAGCAACCCAACTGTCCACGGACAGATAAATGCATAAGCAAAATGTGGTATATACATGCAATGTCATATTATTCAGCCTTAAACATGAAGGAATTTCTTTCTTTCTTTCTTCCTTTTTTTAGAGAGTCTCGCTCTGTTGCCCAGTCTGGAGTGCAGCGGTGTGATACTGGCTCATTGCAACCTCTGCCTCCCGGTTCAAACGATTCTCCTGCCTCAACTTCCCAAGTAGCTGGGATCACAGGCACCCGCCACCACATCCAGCTAGTTTTTGTATTTTTAGTAGAGATGAAGTTTCACCATGTTGGTCAGGATGGTCTCGAACTCCTGACCTCAGGTGATCTGCCCACCTTAGCCTCCCAAAGTGCTAGGATTATAGGCATGAGCCACTGTGCCTGGCCAGGAAGGAATTTCTGATGCTACAACATGGATGAACCTTGAGGACATTATGCTAAGTGAAATAAGCCAGTCACAAAAAGGCAAATAATATATGGTTCTATTTATATGAGATGCTTAATCAAAATCATAAACATAAAGACAGTAGATTGATAGGTCCCAGGGTCTGGGGAGAGGGGGAAATAGGAGTTACTGTTTAATGGGTATAGAGTTTTGGTTTTACAAGATGAAAAGAATTATGGAGGTAAATAGTATGGATGGTTGTGTAACATTATGGATGTATTTAATATTATGAATATATTTAATATCACCAAACTGTATACTTAAATATTGTTAAAATGACAAATTTTGTTACTGTATTTCATCACAGTTAAAAAAACTGGAAAAAAATTTGTCAAAATGGCAAATTTTACGTTATATAATTTTACCACAATTTAAAAACATTTATATAGCTAAAAATGGCAAAGCTAAAACTAAATCCAAAGTCCTCTTTTTTTCTGAGAGAAGGTCTCACTCTGTTATCCAGGTTGGAGTGCGGTAGTGTGATCACAGCTCACTACACCCTCAATCTCCCAGGCTAAGGTCATCCTTCTGCCTCTGCCTCCCAAGTAGTTGGGACCACAGGCATGCACCACCATGCTCAGCTAATTTTTTCAAAAATTTAAAAATTATTTGTAGAGACAGGGTCTCCCTATGTTGCCCAGGCTAGTCTAGAACTCGTGGCTCAAGAGATCCTCTTGCCTCAGACTCTCAAAGTGCTGAGATTACAGGTGCGAGCCACTGCTCCCAGTCGGTCATCTAATTTTTAATCCACTGTTTTCTCCACTAATTCACAGTCTTTTCAGAGAATCCTTGGCCAAGTGATTTATTTATGACTCCTGTGTTTACCTCACAGAGGTGGATTCACAAAAAAGAAAATATATAAGAAAATATAAAGTACAATTAAACATGAAAGTAGGAAGGAATACTAACTTTATTAATCCAAATGGCAGTTCTAAATTTGAGGTAATTAGGATAGAGGCAAACAGGCAAAAGAGTATCTCTACCTTGACAAAACAAACTTATAACTACATAAAATTATCAGAATATATTTATTTCAATGCCAACTAAAAATATACATAAGCAGTAAGGTTAATTATTTATTTTGCATGTAACACACATTGTCACTTACTCCTGCCAGTCCCAAATAAGTGAAGAGCTAGATTTCCCTTTTCAGATAAATCAGAAAATTTCCAGGTATTTTCTGTAGATTGCAACTATTCCTGGACAACTATTTCATTAGGAAAACAGTCCTACTATTACGAGCTCCTAAGTATACAACATTATAAACATGGTTTCTTATCCTGAATTATTAATTTAAAAACAATTTCAGCTTTCTAAAAGCACTACAAATTCAAATGATAGTTCATTCTTCTAACAACTTGGAATCTTCCAAGGAATAATCCTTTTGACCTATGAGCAGAAATGTGAAGTTGTTTTGAACTTACTGTACTAAAATACTTTCCCATATTATTTAAATACTTTATTTGTAGAATTTATAACATTTAAATTTAAGCTTACATAAACTTTATCCTAATTTCCCACATGTAGGAAAAAAAGCAATGATGGTAGTAAAATTGTTTTGATTTCTAACCAAATTGTTGGGCTTTTTAATCACAATTCATTTGGTATAAAGCAAAAACAAAACAAAAGGTATATTTTTAAAACTTAATATAAAACAATATACAAACTATTAAAGACCACTAATAAATGTTTTCTTTATATGTACCCAAGATACCATATGCAATAAAAAAGCACCAAATGTCTGAAACAAGCTTCACTTATTCTGCAAATTGGGTTGCTTAAAATGCTAAAGGTCTTCAAGCTTAGTTATTCACTGACTCCCTTTCTCATTATCTAGAGAGAAAATGCATTCTTTTAAAAAGAAGCGCTCATCTGTGGAAACTTTCTAATTAACTTGGTTCAAAGCATGTGCAAGATGGCAGTTTTCTACACTGCTTCAGCATTTTAATTGACAGAAAATGCTTAGCAGCCTATTCACAACCCCCCTTGGTAATTAAGCTAGGGTCAACTCTATGACTAAATGAGCCAATCTTGTGAAACAAACGATTTCTACCATACACAGTATACAGCATATTAGGTTTACAGCAGTCTTTGAACAAAGTTAATGAGGTAGTAGCTGTGCCACTATGGGAGATTTATATAGAACAAGTTAACCTTTCTTAATGGTGCAGTAGTCATTAAAACTAATTACTAGCAGGGCATTATCTCTAACAATTATTAACATCGATCAGCACATAATTAATTCAAGCTGCATTTCTGACAATGCTAATAACCACCTGCAAACAACTAATCAATATTCACTATTAGTAACATATTTGTTTTCAAAGCAAGTACAATTTCCTCTAAGGCTTTTCAGATTGAATAAGCTGTAACTTTCAATATTACTATAGTCAAGCATCTGTCAACAGCTTCATTAGAATATATTGACTATGGCAATATAATAATCCACGGGTAACATAACAACAAAGAACAAGAAGCTTTTCAGAAGACTTCAAAACAAGAAAAAAGCTATTAGTTTTAACTTTAGATCAGTCTCAGTCTCCATTTTTCTCTGTAAGGAACAAATAAATCTATTGTATTTTTAATTAAGTTTAATCTCAGACCTAGCTTCCCCTTTCTCCTGCCACAGTGAGAATTTACAGGCACCTGAGAGGGACTAGGCCTCTCAGGGCGCTTATTCATCCACCAAGATCAATAAGCATGAAGTCAAGAAAGAGGACAAATTTATCTATTTAAAGATCAGAATTCAAATCTAGTGCAAAGACCCACTTTCTCTGCCTTTACTGATCTTACCAGAGGACCCCACTTGTTTATCAAGAAGACCATTCTTAGATTTTTTTAAACCACCAACTTATCTATACTTAAAACAATACTTGCAAATCTGTCAAAATACTAGTAAAAATAATTCTATAAAACTTGCCTCATTTCTCTGCCACTTATATTCTAGCAAAGCACTCTCCAAAACCTTTTCAGGAGGAAACAGTAGAGCAGGAAGCATAAGAATTACAGCACAGTGGTTATGATTATATGTTGTAGAAGGAGAATACTATAGTTCATAGCATGGCTCTGCTACCTGGCAGCAGTCTGTGTGACCTTGGGCAAGTTACCTGACTTACTCGCTAAGCCTCCTTTTCCTCACCAAACAAAAGTAAAGTGCCTGTTGAGTGGGTTTAATAAATCAAAAGAAACATCCTTGTAAAAATGTTTAGTACAGCACATGGTAAAGTCCCAATAAACATAGGTTTTTGTTTTGTTTTGAGATGGAGTCTCACTCTGTTGCCAGGCTGGAGTGCAGTGGTGCGATCTCGGCTCACTGCAACCTTTGCCTCTCCGGTTCAAGCAATTCTCCTGCCTCAGCCTCCCAAGTAGCTGGGACTATAGGCGCACACCACCACACCCAGCTAATTTTTTGTATTTTTAGTAGAGAACATAGATTATTATGATTCATTTGTCTAGTCTAAATTTATTTTCCTACTGCAAAGATATTAATCAGAAATAGAAATGTAGGTGCCTAAAAGACTTTACTTTTTATGTAATAATATTTCCTTTTACTTGTATCTTTATCGCAAATAAAATTCTTACGTATTGGAATGGGATGTCTACCTTATTCCTACACTACGAAATGTTTAAAAATTCTGTCCTTTCAATCCTTTATTATGCCAGAATTCAGTTTTAAGTCCACATTCATACATATCATTTTGCTCATTTTACTAGTATCCTCTAAAGCCACCCTATCTGGCATTTCATCCAGAACTGTGTTCACAGTAATTCCATCAGTTTTTCATTACTTTATGGTTAAAAAAAAAAGTTCTCAAAACTAATTTTGAAGACATTCATTATCAAAGTATATCAGGCTGATTGATACAGTCACATAATGATCTTCAAAGACACATTCCAACAAGTGTCTTTCCTGGATTATAACTGAACGCTTACAGACTTATATTAAGCAACTGTATTCATTCAATCAACATAAGAGTTTAAAAGGTTTAGTCACTGTATTAAAGCAACTGAAGTCCAACAAAAACAGATTAATTTAATTATTAAGATCCCCCAAGATCTATACTATGAGGGAGACATCTAGAGGTGTCAAGGAAGGGAACATAGTTTAGCCTAGTATGGTCACTAAGTTTACCCAGAGGGGCCAATACTTGAACTGAATCTTTGAGGAATTATAGCCATCAGTCAGGCACGGGGGGTTTAGAAAGTGAAGAGGGAGAGAGGGACGGGAGAAAAATGGCACAATCTATTAACAGTAGTTTATTATCGTTAGAACTGAGAAAAGAGGAGAGAAATGAATGATGAGGGGTAAGAATGTCAAGACACACAGGGAGGATCATATTACGGAAAGCCTTGTGGGCCAAGTAAAGGGCTCTGAACAATACAGCATGATGCAGTTTCCTAAAATGCATGAGAAAAAATATAACTAGCACATCACATCAAATCCATGTTCCAGATATAAAAAATATATATTAGTGAGAAAATACAAAGTATTAAGTAGCGTGAAGATACATGGGAAAAATCACAAAGGTGGTATCAGAACTAACTTAATTTGGAAGACAATGTCATAGGGATTAGATACTCAGAGGTTTCATCAGACAAACCTTAGGGTTTGTGGGCTCTGTCAGTTTCCTTATCTTGTTTTTAGAAACAAGAATCATATAATCTCTCCCTCACAGGATTACTGCTAAAACTTAGCGGGGAAAAAAATGCATTTAAAACAGCACATAAGATAGCAAAATAGTTTACAGGATTGAATCCCAGTACTACCACTTAAGAGCTCTGAGATATTAGAAAAGCTACTGGGAAGAGTAACATTACCTGTCTCATAAAAGTGTTGTGAGGAGTAAATGAATTCAGCTTAGAACAGTGTCTGCAATATGTGTTTAAGTAAATAAGATTTTAAAAGTATGTATTAACAAAATGTTAGCTATCACTATAAAGAAAAAATTCTGTGTCAGAATCTCTTTGCATTTTAGAAAGATAAATCTAGTTTAAGTGCTAAGAATGTCTTGCAAGGGGACACAAACACAGGCAGGGAAGGTTATGAAGTTATTTCAACAATCCAATAACCAAGAAAATCCAGAATTGTTATGACAGAGTGGATGGAGTTAGAAGATACTGAAGAGATAGCTTTAACTGGACTTCATACCTGATTACAGAATGGGAAAAAAATGAAAAGAAAAAAAAAGACAAAAAGAAAGTCAAAGAGTTCCAGATTTTATCAAAAGAATGAAATGTAATGATATTTGGGATCCATTAAGGGGTACAAATTTTGTGTGGAGTGTAAGTTTTGAAATATTAAGTGGGAGGTACCTGTGAACACCAAGGTGGAGCCAAGTGGGTACCATGAAAAAGGAGCCTAAAAGAAATTTAAAAATAGTTTTGGTTTTACCCTAGTTGAAAGCTCTCTAGAAATGCCCATAATAAAGTTCACGTGCCAAGTTTATTAGGCATTTCTCAGACATTCCTGGAGTTTACACACAGTAGCTTCCCTTTTTATGTCTTTAAAATTTAAATCATCTTTGCTTTTCAACAGAGGCACCCTGATAAATGTGAAGTAATTACAAGAACAAATAACTTTATTTAGGGGTCCCATTACTTATATTTGCTTATCAAAAATAATCAACTTATCACAAATCTGTATATCATTTTTAATCTAGTACTCCATCCACAGCAAAATACCCCTTTGTAATATGCCAAAAGAGATAAATAAAACATATTGTGCCTCCTGTCTTCCCCCAGTTTCTTTTAAACATGCATATCTAAACCTGATTAAAATATATTTAAAGTCTGATAACAAAAGAAAACCAATAATTTAGGATTATTTTCTAATTCAACTACAGTTTAAAAAGTAACTACAGGTACTATTTTAAGGAGAAAAAACTTAAAATTTCTCTTACCTGATGCCCCTATATTTGCCTCATCTTCAGGAACCAGGTTTTTATCCTTATTTATATCTTCAACTAAAAGTTTGTCAAAATGCTCAATACAAAGTCTGCTGTCGATTTGATATAACAACGCAGGGCAAAGGTATGTAAATAAATCAGTTGAGATGGGAGAGTTGGCACCATGACCATAGTATTTTAATAACTGAGTGACATTCAAACACTGCAAAGAAAGTGATAAAACAAATTAAGTAAGAGTGTCTTTAAGGAGATTATGCAAAAAGTAAATTACTGCCTAATAAATATTCTAAATATTACTTGCAAATAATCTGTAATATATATCTATTACAAATAAAACTTTTTAATAAGAATTTCTAACAGGGATACACTCAACTATATTACCCAAAACTCTTCATGGACTTTAATAATTTTTCTACGCCAACACATGAAAGATAATGACTTTTTGTCATGGATAAGGATGACTCACAACTATATCCCCAAGACTCTCGTAGGATGATGAGAAAAATCATTTCCCTATCAAATTGCAATCATCGGTGACTCAAGATCCTTATCTGTGGAACAGATTAAATAGATTTAGAGTACTTTAATGGCTTATATTAAAATATACCATAATATAGACATTTTCATTGCCAAATGCACTCCAAAAGCACATTGTTTTGGAAAATTCTAGCCCAATGTCCGTTGACAGGAACAAAACTGGAAGATAAAAATAAAGGCAGCTTCATCTACTGGTACTTTAAAAACAAACAAAAAGTAAGCTTAACACTGATGAAAGAGGAGAAAAAATAATAATAAAAAACAAAACAAAGCAGAAAACAAATAGCCAACAGGTGTGGATCCACCATATGGTTAAAAACAAGCATCTAAATTATGGCAAAAGAGACTGGCACTGTCCCTTTGTCACAAATATCTGCTCTGGTTGCATGCTTGTTTATTAACTTGCTATCTCACTATATGGTTTTATCTATGGCACACAAAAAAACATGAAAAACTAAAAACCTATAAACACACAAAAATGATTCTTCCTAGTTTTTTTTTAATTTTGATTTTTTTCTATTTAGCACCACTTAATTGCTTTTGATCTTCTTAGGTCTTAATTACCATAAGGTACTACTCTATTAAAAGTATTGAACATTTCAGAATCATGAGATTCCCAGTATGCATCAGACCTATCAGAATGCCATTAACAAGTCTAATGATGCAAACCTCATGGATGTGATACAAAGAAGAAATGAACAATAAGATCTAGTAATTATCAACAAAATATTCTAGGATATTATCTTAAGTCATAATAATTATCCTAAGTCATAATAATTAATGCACTGTAATCCCAGCACTTTGGGAATTTAAGGCTGGAGAACTGCTTGAGGTCAGGAGTTTGAGACCAGTCTGGGCAATATAGTGAGACTCCATCTCTACAAAGAATAAATTTTTGAAAATAATAATAAAATGAATGCATACTTCAAAACCATACTAAGATCTTCATATATGTTATTTTAAAATCAGTGTTTATAACTGCTGAAAACCAAATAGCTGATGATTTATCTAGGGAAGAAACACAAAGATATTTACCTAGACATAAAACATTATGTCAATGATAGTGACAGAAAAGGATGTGGTCATTTTCCACAGTTGATGGTGCTACTTTCTATACATATGAACAACAAATTTAACAAATTTTTCTAAACTTAGTAAGAATGCTAAAAATAGAATAAACAAGGAATCAACATCCCTTTAATGAAACTAAAATGAAATGTGCTTAAGGTGAACAGTTAAAAAGAAAATCAAGGAGCCAACCAAATGTGTAAGTACCCAAGAGTATGAAAATTTTAAAGGAAAACAGGACATCCCATTACTATTAGTTTCGTATTATTATACCTTTTTATATTCATCCTAAGTCTGTGAAAGGCCTGAGAAAAAAACAATTATCATGAGTAAGTAGGCCTTACCATAAAGTGACACAGAGAAAACAAGCTAACCATATGCGCAAAATACCTGACTTTGGAGCTACATCAATGACTTGGAAACACTGAATAGTTAATTCAATAAATTAACAACTTATGAACTGGAAACTGTTCTAGTTACTTCCCAAGAGGACAAACTGAACAACAATTTTAAAAATTTAATTTTCAAATACCTAGAATGTGGCTAACAATAATAACAGTAAGAGACTAGCTTGGAGAGTCAATTCATAAGGAATACATTTTTTAACAACATTAAAATGCTTAGTCTTCAGATACGTACTATAAAAAAAATTTCTTAAAAATACATTTAGATTTGAGGAAACCAAATTTGAGAATATAAGAAACAAACAAATACAAGTGAAATTCAGATTTTAAAAATCTTTTTTTTTTTTCTTTTTTTTGAGATGGAGACTCACTCTGTCGCCCAGGCTAGAGTGCAGTGGCATGATCTCAGCTCACTGCAACCTCCGCCTCCCGGGTTCAAGTGATTCTCCCCCTCAGCCTCCCGAGTAGTTGAGATTACAGGCGCCCGCCACCATGCCCCACTAATTTTTTGTATTTTTAGTAGAGACGGGGTTTCACCGTGTTAGCCAAGATGGTCTCAATCTCCCGACCTCGTGATCCACCCACCTCAGCCTCCCAAAGTGCTGGGATTACAGGTGTGAGCCACCGCACCCAGCCGCTTAAAAATCTTTATACTGATTTTAATTCCTTAATGTATCCTGTTCATGAACATTACCTGATGTTTCATAGGTAAAGATATGGAAATACATTTAAATATGATTAATACTCCACTGTTATTTATCCTGTTTTTAAAATGCACCACAATTATCTGAGAATTATGAAGCAGCTATCAGACATCTTTTTATACTTACTTCATGATGATGGTCATCTTCATTAAGATCTTTTCTCAAAGAAATTATTGCATTATTTTTAACATGTGGTGCTTCTCTCTTTCTAGTATGTCGAAGTTCACCTTCATTATCAGGATCAAGATCTTGGTGTCCATGACCAGGATCATGACCATTACGTTCTGGAAGATGTACATGAGAATGACCTGGGTTATGTACACGATCAGGTTTGTGGACCCGATTATGCTCATACTGTTCACCCTGATCATGGTTAGGGGGAAAACCTGGTGTAATAACCTCAGAATTTTCATTACTTTTCCTCCCTTTTTTCTTCCTCTTTCCTTTCGGTAGTTTAACATCAGATTGTTCCTGGGTTTTATTGGTCTCTGTTGAAGGTTCATTGCTAGGCTCCCCACGCTCACTGGGAGTAATGGAATCATTATGAAAATGGTGAGTATTGTTATGATCAAGATGATGATGCAAACGATGGTGATGACGTAGGCGGTGATTATGGTCATGCATATGTTTATCATCAGATTTTACAGACACTTCAATTGTCTCTTTCTCTGGATCACATTTATGGTTTCTTTTTGTTGATACACTGGTCACAGTTTGATTTTCTGAATTTAAATGATTATGGGAATGCTGGTGGTTATGTGAGTGAAAATGCTTTCCCTCTTGAACTGCCAAAATATCTAAGTGAGAAACATGATCGTGGCCAAGATCCTCATGATTAATCTCAACTACTTTTCTCTCTCCAAGGCCCAAGTTTGTTAAAAGTTTCTCCAAACCAAAAAAGGATAATCTTCCATTTTCACCATAACGCTCAAAAAGTTTTTCAATATAGTATTTTTTTTCATTTTCAGCAGCTTGCTTTGAAAATTTGCTTGGCTCCAATTCTGTCATTCCACGATGCTGTCTGTGAAGCGCCTCAGGGCCATGGTCATGTTCTTCATGGCAATGGTTGCAATGATGAAAAATAAATGTCAGCAAACAAATGAGGCAAAATTTTGTGTGCATATGTACCTTCATTTCTATTTTTCCTAAAGAGATTTAAAGAGACAGACAAGTATTAGTTTCTACCTAGACACATTCAAAACAATCACAAATTCTCTCGAAGTTGCCAATCCACTAAAAAGTCTCACTCCATTTCCTTCATGATAAAATATGTTAAGAATCAGAGAAAAGTGAAACTGTCATTATTCACAAATGGTAGAATTAATTATGCAGCATGCCTTAAAGAATCTTTAAGAATTAATAAGTTAGTTTAGTACAGTTACTGCATATAAGGACAGTAATAAATTATATTCCTATATACCAGCAATAATTAGAAAACAAAACTCAAAAATAGTAACATTTACAGTAGCAAATAGCTAGGAATGTATCTAACCAAAGACATACAAGAATTTTACATACAAAAGAGAGAAATTATTGAGAGAAATATTATTGAGAGAAAATTATTAGGAGAAATAAAAGACCTAAATAAATGGATGGCTATTTCATGTTACGATTGGATAAGCTATGTATCCAATACAATCCCAGTCAAAATCTCAGAAATTATTTTGTGAAAACTGATTAACTGTTTTTAATATTTATGTGGAAACAGAAAGGGCCAAGAATGGCTAAGATGTGTTCCTTGAGGAACAAAATTGAAGCATTCACTCTGTGAATTATTAAAGACGCTGTGGTATTTGGTGCAGTAACTAACAAATAGACTAAAGGAACAGAAGACAAAAGCTAAAAACCAGAAAGGATGGTCTTTTCCTTGGTGCTTGGTCAATTAGGTTTCCACACAAAAGGAAATAATAAATAAAATCTGACCCTTACCTCACATTATTACAAAAATCAATTGCTAATAGCTCGTGAACATAAATCTGAAACAAGAAATGCTAAAATGATAAAGTGTCCAGAACTGTCCAGTTCAATGGTAGCCACTAGTCACATATGGGTACTTAAATTAACCAAAATTAAATTTAAAATGCAGCCTCTCAGTCACCCTGGCCACATTTTAATTGTTCAATAGCCACATGTAGCTAATGTCTACTATGTAGACACAGACCATGTCCATCATTATAGACAGTTCTATTGGACAAGCATACTTCAAGAATCTAGAAATATAAGAGCCAATTACGTAGTTTTGAAGTTTTCCAGAATAGATGAAACTAATTTCATACTATTCTATTTAACCCATTATATCCAAAATATTATAACTTCAACATCTAATCAATATAAAAATCATTAAAATATTTTACATTCTTTTTAATACTACGTCTTTGAAATCTGTCATGTATTTTACACTTACAGCACATCCTAATTCAGTCTATTTGTATTTCAAGTGCTCAATAGACACATGTGGCTACTGGCTACTGTACTGGAAAGTGCAGATCTTGAAGATTTGGAAGACTAATTTTAAGACCTTCGAGACAGAACACAAAATTGATAATATATTACACTGAAATTAATAATTTATGTTTCATCAAGAGACATCCAAAAAAAAAACCTAACTAAAAAGGCAGGCTGCAGACCGGGAGAAGACTACCACAATGTACATTAAAAGATATATAAGGAACTTCTACACATCAAATGAAAATTACAATAAGACGACCCAATGAAAAAATGAGTAGGTAACTTGAACAAGCACTTCATAACAACAGCCAAACTGCTAAGAACCAAATGAAAAGATGTTCAGCTCAGAAGTCTTCAGGAAACCAAATTAAAATCACAATTAGACACCACTATATACTCCATAAAAAGAACTAAAATATAAAATACTGCCAATATCAAAAGTAGGCAAGAGTATATAGAGTTAAACGGAACTTGTGTACAATGACAGTAAGATTATAGATTGTATCTTCTGAAAAACTGTTTGGCAAGATCTGCCAGAAGCTGAAAATAAGCCTATGCACTCGCACAGCAATTTTAGTCTGGGGTATATGCCCAACAGAAATCCATGTACATGAATACCATCATGAATATTCACATAACCATTATTTACCACAGTCAAAACTTAAAAAGGCTGGGCATGGTGGCTCACACCTGTAATCCCAGCACACTGGGAGGCCAAGGCAGGCGGATCACTTGAGGTCAGGACTTTAAGACAGGCCTAGCAAACATGGTAAAACCCTATTTTTACTAAAAGTATAAAAATTAGCCAGGCATGGTGGCACGTGCCTGTAAGCCCAGCTACTCAGGAGGCTGATACAGGAAAATAGCTTGAACCCAGGAGGCGGAGGTTGCAGTGAGCCGTGATCGTGCCACTGCACTCCAGCATGGGCAATACAGACAGACTCTGGTCAAAAAAAACAAAGAAAAAACAAACAACAACAACAACAAAAAACACCTGATAAAAGCCTAAATGTTCATCAACAATAAAATGATAAATGAAACAGAAAAATCTATCACACAGGAATAAAAATGAAATTACAGCTTCATGCATAGATGAATTTCACAAATATTGGGGAAAAAGTGACAAACAACAAAGAAAGCAGTATAATTCTTATATAAAGGTAAAAAGGAATAGAACTAAACTATATGGGGTTTTTTTTTCTTTTTTTTTTGAGACAGGATGTCACTCTGACACCCAGGCTGGAGTGCAGTGGCGCAATCAAAGCTCACTGGAGACTTAAACTCCCAGGCACAAGCGATCTTCCCACTTAGCCTTCCAAGTAGCTGTGTGTACCACCACCCTCGGTTTTAATTTTCTTCTTTCAGGGATCTTGCTCTGTTGTCCAGGCTGATCTCAAACTCCTAGCCTCAAGCACTCTCCCAACTCAAATTCCCAAAATGCTAAGATTGAGGTGTGAGCCTCCGCACCTGGCCATGATTACTTTTTGAAAGAAAGATGGGGGTAATAATTGGGAGAAAACCAGAGTGGAGGGGATTGCAAAGTGCAATGCTCTTTCCTGACATCAGTAGTAGTTATGTAAATATGTTTACTTTGTGACAGTTCATGGCATTTATGCTCTGTGTACTTTCTGAACACATTCTATTTCAATACAAAGTTTTATAAAAATCAAATTTTCTTCACTGAAAACCAATCAAAAAATGTAATTATAAACAAAATTGTATGGTTTCTAGAATTAAGTAGAACAAGACATAAAACCATCAAAAGGAAAAATCTATTAAGATGTTACTGAAGGACAGTAAAGAACTGCAAAACCTGGAGAGAGACATCATCTATACGATAGGTGGGATACATTGCATAAGGTATATAAAATCTTCCCAAGTGTACATACAAATTTAATTCAATGCCAATTAAAATCCTCATAGCTGTTTGGTTTTGGTGAGACTTCAAAAGCACATCCAAAAACTCATAAAAGCAAAAACCCAAGGACAATCAAAACAATTCAGAAGATTAGCAAGGCATTAAAGACATCTTTTTATAAAATTATACTAATGAAAAAAACATAGAACTAGCACGGGGGTAGATAGGCCAGTGGAGTGGAACAGAGTTCTCAAAGAGAATCAATAATATTGATTGTGAAAATGCTTCTTCCTCACACTACACACACAAGTCAATTCCAAGAACATTAAAAACCTGTATGTGAAAAGCAAAATTATCAACAAGTTCTAGAAGAAAATGTAAGAGAATGTCTTTATGGTTTTGGGATAAGGAAAGATTTTTTTAGGCAAGACACAAAGCACATATCATGATGAAAATTTCTGATTAAATTATGTTTAAATTACTCTATAATAAAGGACACTACCAAAAAAAGCTTGAGGCAGGAGAATTACTTGAACCCGGGAGGTGGAGGTTGTAGTGAGCCGAGATTGTGCCACTACACTCTGGCCTGCCAGACTGGGTGACACAGCAAGACTTCGTCTCGGGGGAGGGAAAAAAAAACACAAAAAAGCTTATAGCAAGCCATATACTAGGAGATATTTGCAATGCGTATATATAAACAATGTATATAAAACATCAGTATCCAGAGTATATAAAGCCCATATAGTAATAAAAAAAACTCCACTACTGCATAGACATCTATGAAAAGAACATAAAATAGGTTGGTAAAACAGCAACATGATGACTAATAATCTAGGCAATTCAAATCTAGATAAGGCTCTAAGACGGTAACAGGCAAAAATTAGTATCTCACAATACTAGAAGTTAAGTAAAGGTCTAATACAAAGAAACAAACTACCTTACCTCTGGTGGAAGTATATATTGGTACAGCCATTTTGGAAAGCTACTTGACATTTATTACAGCCAACTATGAACACACTCTACAGCTCCCAAGTTCCACTTTTAATTACCCTTGCGCTTAGGCATGCAAAGACACATTCAAGAATCCTTATTGGGGCCAGGCGCGGTGGCTCACGCCTGTAATCCCAGCACTTTGGGAGGCCGAGGCAGGCGGATCATGAGGTCAGGAGATCGAGTCCATCCTGGCTAACACGGTGAAACCCCAACTCTACTAAAGATACAAAAAAAATTAGCCGGGCGTGGTGGCGGGCACCTGTAGTACAAGTTACTCAGGAGGCTGAGGCAAGAGAATGGCATGAACCTGGGAGGCAGAGGTTGCAGTGAGCTGAGATGGCACCACTGCACTCCAGACTGGGTGACACAGCAAGACTCCATCTCAAAAAAAAAAATCCTTATTACAAGATTGTAAATGTTTTTCTAATGTGAACTATTGCAATGACAGAATACTCAACCAAATGATTAAAACAGAGGAAAACTTTCACATAAAAAGAAATCAAAAGAAATGGGTGATTCTAGGACAATACCAAAAATCCAAGCAATCTCAAATTTGCCTTCTCAGAGTCTCAAGGTAACCCTGCATAATCATATTCAAAACTGGAAGGTTTATCTTTTTTAAAACATAATTTTTTTCTTTTTTATTTTTTTTCCACAGAAATCCTGTTTGGATGGAAGGTTTAACTTCACGTCTCTTTTTATCGAGGGAGAAAAATATTTCCCTCAAGCCTCTCTCAGATTTCTCTTTACCTATCTTTGATCTCTCAGGTCTCTACCACATGCCCATGCCAAAGCCTATCATTGGTTTACAGTAGTGTACAGTAATGTCCCAGGCCTTCACATTCACTCACTGCCCACTCACTGACTCACTCACAGTTGCTTCCAGTCCTGCAAGCTCCATTCATATTAGTGCCCAACACTGGTGTACCATTTTTAAAATCTTTTATACTGAATTTTGACTCTACCTTTTCTATGTTTAAACATACAAATACTTACTATTGTATCACAACTGCCTACAGTATTCAGTATATCTTAAACAGGTTTGTAGCCTAGAAGCAACAGGCTATACTCTATAGGTTGGTGTAAAGGAGGCTACACCATCTAGGTTTGTCTAAGTATACGCTATGATGTTCACACAACGACAAAATCACCTAAGGTTGCATCTCAGAACATACCCAGCATTAAGCAATGCATATGACTGTATGTGGGAGAGGCAATACTCACAGAACATGCGGGAATAAGAGGCCTCAAGGAAAAAGGAGGTAAATAAAGAAAAGCAGGCCAGGTGCAGTGGTTCACACCTGTAATCCCAGTACTTTGGCAGGCTGAGGCAGGTGGATCACCTGAGGTCAGGAGTTCAAGACCAGCCTGACCAACATGGTGAAACCCCGTCTCTACTAAAACACAAAAATTAGCCAGGCATGGTGGCGGGTGCCTGTAATCTCAGCTACTCAGCAGGGTGAGGCAGGAGAATCGCTTGAACTCAGGAGGCAGAGGAGGTAGTGAGCCGAGATCATGCCATTGCACGCCAGCCTGGGCAACAAGAACAAAACTCTGTCTCAAAAATAAAATAAAATAAGGAAAAGTGGTCAACTGTGTAACCACTACTTTGCCTGCTACAACCTAAATGCTCATCATTAGAATAAATAAATATGGTATATTTATGTAATTAAAGATTACACTGCAGTCACAAATGTGACTATGAAGACTGTGTATTAACATGCAAAAATCTCAGAAATATAAAATTGCAAAAAGATACACGCTGTATAATTTACAGACAATTTTAAAACATGCAGAATTGCTTATTTGGGGGCATATATTCATGTAGCAAGAGAACATGGGATGACTGCATTCTGGAGAGTCATTATCTTTTCAGAAAGGGAAGGAGGGAAATCAGCTGATAGAGGAAGTACACAGATTTAACTGCGTTTGCAGTGTGCTATTTCTTTAAAAACAGGAAAGGAATCTAAAGCAATATGATAAAACATTAATATTTGTTAAAGCAAGATAATGGGATTCGGGTTCTTGATTATTCTACGTACTTTTCTGTAAATTTGAAGATACTACATAACTTGTATCAGTGGTTAATCAAACTTGTTGTGAGAGCAGCATAAGCTTGCTAGAAATCTGAAAGGCAAATTCCTGCATCCCACCCAGACCTACTGTAACAGAAACATTAGGGATAGGACCCGGCAATGACGTATCCAGCCTTTCTAGTGAGTCTGATGCAAACTAGACAAAATTTAAGAGTGCCTATTTACACAAATAAATTAGCAATGACTTATCCAGCCTTTCTAGTGAGTCTGATGCAAGCTAGACAAAATTTGAGAGTGCCTATTTATACAAATAAATTACCAAACACTTCCATTTCTCTAAAATGATACTTTGGGCTGGGCACTGTAGCTCACGCCTGCAATTCCATCACTTTGGGAGGCAGAGATTGGCGGATCTTGAGCCCAAGAGTTCAAGACCAGCCTGAGCAACATGGCAGAACTACTCTTTACAAAAAATACAAAAAAATTAGTTGGGCATGGTGGTGTGTGCCTGTAGTCTCAGCTATTTGAGAAGTCAAGGTGGGAGGATCATCTGAGCTTGGGCAGTCAAGGCTGCAGTGAGCCCTGATCTTGCCACTGTACTCTAACCTGGGCAATAGAGACGCTGTCTCAAAATAAATAAATAAATAAAATAATACTTTAGTCGACCTAATGTTATGATCTATCTGAACAAATTAAGTTGAATTATCATATATGGCATATATAGGTTAAGCATTTTTTAAAATAGTCTATAAAACAATTCCAAAGCAGCATTAAGTTTGAGATGTTTTTTAATCTTAGTCTCATGGATAAAGTCACCATTTAAACTGTGTATCAATTTTACTTGTACACTAATGAAGATGAAAAGGCATGGGTGATTAAGACCAATCACTGTTAAGCAAAGGAGGATACATATTCCTTTAGCTCCTGTTACACTCCCTGCAGTTACTTTGATTTTCCACTAGAAGATGCTAATTAAAGGTGTGAGTGTTACTTCATTTGGCTGATATGCAAATACCATGAGATTTCTTTAATGCATGTTATCTCACTGTTAAATGAATAGGTACCAGAGGTGGAAACAGGACATTCATATATATTGATCAGACAACATCAAATGAATGACTCCATGAAACACAAAAGCTGTAGATGATTTATACAAGCTTTAAAACGTCATTTGTCTCTATTTTTTAAATACATCATACTCTATTATGGAAAAGATTTTAAGAATCTTGAGTACTCAAATCACTTACATTTAAGAGAACATTATAGGAATACAATGATACAAGCAACATCATGAGGTAATATTAAACCTCTACTTTTTTTTTATTATTAAAGTAAATCATTCACTAACTTTGCAACTTTAGTTTAGAACTACTATAGCAGATGTATGCTTAAGAATCATTTAGCCCAGGCATGGTGGATCATGCCTGTAATCCCAGCACTTTAGGAGGCCTAGGCAGGAGGACTGTGGAGCCCAGGAGTTTGAGGTCAGCCTAGGCAACATACTGAGATCTTATCTCTACAAAAAAAATTAAAAATTAGCTGGGTGTGGTGATGCATGCCTGTACTCCCAGCTACTTAAGAGGCTAAGGTGGGAGGATTGATTGAACTCAGGAGGGCCAGGCTGTAGTGAGCCAAGATCACGCTGTGCCCTCTAGCCTGGGTGACAGAGCAAGACCCTGTCTCAAAAGAAAAAAAAATCATTTAGATGAAATATGCATTTTGTTATTACAGGCTAAGCAGCTACTGATTCCAAAGAGACCTCTCTCAAAAGGTAGTGGTTTAAGAAATGGGCAAGTTTTTGTCTCTCTCAAAAACAGTTCAAGATGACTACTCCATATTAAATCACCTGGACCTTTAAAAAAAAAAAAAAAAAAGACGACTACTCCGGGTCTGAGTGCAGCTCTGCTCCAGTCATTCAGAGACATAACATTCTTACACAGTTGATATTCCAGCCAACGGGGAAAGATAAAGAATGGAAGTCCAGGTTCAGAAGTTTCTTCTTCAGCAGCAAGGGAAGTAGAAGTTGCAGGCATCACTTCTCATCACATTCCACTGGCAAGGGGTTAGTCACATGATCTCAATCGGCTAGGAGGCCAGGGTCTCATCAACTTACCTTACCCAAGCATTCCAGTAGATGTTAACAATCTTTTCCATCGACAGCATAAAGAGGATCTCTGAGGTGGAGACAGGAATGAGGGAAATGGTACAAGCCCACATACCACTCAATCCTAAAAACTGACATTTATAGGACGCAGCTTTGCCCAAGCCAAAATATTCTATTACGTCTCTTGTGTTTTGGAGTTCTCCAAGTTTTATGCATTAAGAATGTTAGTTTTATAATTGATAATATTTTTTCAGTTCAGCTGAGTTATCTCTACTGAAGAGTTCTACTAGGTGTTGTAGACATCAATGGATGAGCCTACTGACGAGAAAAGGGAAAAGGGATTCCGGTAACTAACTAGCCGTGCCACAAAAAATTCATTTTCATCTTTTGCTGTTGATTTCCAATACATAACCACAGTTAAAAGCGTAAGTATTCTATCACTGTATAATTTCTGCATTAAGAGTGGGGCTAATTTACAGTTAGGAACTTAATCATTGTGTTAATTATTATACTATTTTGAATGCAAATATTTTGCTTTGGATGCAAAGAAAAAATGAAGTTCACTAATATTCTCTTGTATTTAAGACTAAAGCCAGAACTAAATGTGTAGTGAAGTGACTATACTTCAGTGTGGGGAGTGACTGGGCAGAATCATGAGAGGAATTCTGGGTTCCTATTAATGTATTATTTCCTTACCTGAGTGCTGGGTACATGGCTGCGCTTCACTTCATGAAAACTACTTGAATTTTACACTTAACATTTGGGTACTTTACTGTTGCTGTGTTATATTTCATCCAAAACTTAATTTTTATTCCCCACATGAAGTTTATTCCAACCTTCAATTAGTAAAATCAGTAACACCAGTAACACGTAATTTCTAGAAACACATCCATACTTAATACTACTCAAAGGAAAAAGTGCTTTTTCAACTTCTTATTTTGAAATAATTTAAGATTCACAAGAAGTTGTAAAAGTAGTTCAGAGTTTCCATGTACTCTTTCCCCAATTTTTCCCAATAACATCTAACATAACTAGTACATGTTCAAAACTAAGAAACTGACATCAATACTATTAACTACAAACCTTATTCAAATTTCACCAGTTTTTTACATGCACTTTAAAAAATATTGTAATAGAAAATCAATTTTTTAACCAGAAAAAAATGGCATTTTTGTTAACAAAAAGATATTGCTTAACAAAATATATGGTTATACTTAAGAGAAAGGTTAACTAGATCCTTAAATGAAAGGAATTAGGGTGTTTGCTTCAGCAGCACATACACCAAGATTGAAACAATACAGAGAAGATTAGCACAGGCCCTGCACAAAGGTAACATGCAAATCTGTGAAATGGTCTATACTATTAAATGTTCTCATCACACACACAAAAAAGATAAGTATGTGAGATAATGCATTTGTTAGCTCAATTTAGACATTCCACAATGTATACATATCTCAAAATACACGTTGTACATAATATATACTATTTTTGTCAAAAAAAAAAGAATTAGGGTTGATATTCTCCATAGCAATTTCTCCTGTAAGGGCTTACAAAAACCTTTTTCACTTTATTTTAGAGACAGAATCTTGCTCTGTCACCAGGCTTGAGGGCAGTGGCGCGATCTCCACTCACTGCAACCTCCACCTCCAGGGTTCAACTGATTCTCCTGCCTCAGCCTCCCGAGTAGTTGGGACTACGGGCACATGCCACCACGCCCAGCTAATTTTTTTTTAGTAGAGATGGGATTTCACCATGTTGGCCAGGATGGTCTCGATCTACTGAACTTGTTATCCACCCACCTCGGTCTCCCACAATGCTGGGATTACAGGTGTGAGCCACAGCGCCCAGCTCAAAAATCTCTTTTAAAGGCATTTATTTATTTTTCTTTTTCTTTCTTTTTTTTTTTTTTGAGACGGAGTCTCGCTCTGTCGCCTGGGCTGGAGTGCAGTGGCCGGATCTCAGCTCACTGCAAGCGCCGCCTCTCAGGTTTACACCATTCTCCTGCCTCAGCCTCCCGAGTAGCTGGGACTACAGGCGCCCGCCACCTCGCCCGGCTAGTTTTTTGTATTTTTTTAGTAGAGATGGGGTTTCACCATGTTAGCCAGGATGGTCTCGATCTCCTGACCTCGTGATCCGCCCGTCTCGGCCTCCCAAAGTGCTGGGATTACAGGCTTGAGCCACCGCACCCGGCCATATTTTTATTTTTCATATAGAGATGAGATCTTACTATGATGCCCATGCTGGTCTCAAACTCCTGGGCTCGAGGGATCCTCCCACCTCAGCTTCCCAGACTGCTGGGATTACAGGTGTAAGCCATCATGCCCAGCCTACAAAAACCTTAGTTATAGGCTTTGCACTGTAGTTTTGAAATGTGTAAAATGCCAAGCTACAAATTTAAAATTTTTAAATAAAATTAAACACCTAAATAACAAGTTCAGTAGGAATATATACAAATGGCTAACATTACAAATCCTCCTACAGATATTTTGTCTTAGACTGTCTTTTATTTCATACAGATAAACATAATAAAAATGTAGAATGCTTGAGATTTTAAAAATCCTTAGGTATATTTAGCTAAACAATGTTATGTATAAGGAGTCTGAGACCCAGAAAAGGTATCTAACGTGATTAAGCTGTGGCATTTCTTATTTCAAGTCTGTGGCATTTCTCTGACTTGAAAGAGAGGGGCTCTTTAGTCTACTACAGGAGCCTATTTGTATATCTTAAAACCAGAATACTTTGAGATCTTTATTAAAGTCATCATCTAAAATACACTACAAAGACTTTTTTTAAGGGAAAAGAAATTGTCTCTTAATACTACTTACTCAACAGAAAAAAAACAAAACATTGTGAATAAATTTAGATTACTTAACAAAATGACTGTCTGACATAGTAAGAAAAATAGCAGATAAATACTAAAATAATCCTAGTTCCAACTGCTGGAGAGGCCAATCAACTTAGTAATTTTTGTTTGTTTTTTTGTTTTTGAGAGAGAGTCGCTGTTGCCCAGGCTGGAGTACAGTTGCATGATCTCCGCTCACTGCAACCTTTGCCTCCTGGGTTCAGGCGATTATCCTGCCTCAGCCTCCTGAGTAGCTGGGATTACAGGTGCCTGTCTGGCTAATTTTTGTATTTTTAGTAGAGACAGGGCAACCTGAACTCCTGACCTCAGGTAATCCGCCTGCCTCAGCCTCCCAAAGTGCTGGATGTGACCTAAAGTGCTGGGTGCGATGGACAGTACCCAGCCTGATCAATTTAGTACTTATTACCTGTGTGTAATCTACTTAATTCATTTCACTAAAACCAAAACCAACAACCAGAAAACAAACAAACAAACAACAACCAAAAAAAAAAAAAAAAAACCACACACCTATTTTTACTCTAGGGAGTATTTTTTAAAGGAAAATGAAGACCAAATGAAAGAACGAGAAGTTAATATCTGTATCACAATTCTTTCTTTCATATCCGTGTGTGTGTACACATGTGCACATGCACACAAACACACACAATATGCTAATAATGACAGGAAAAAGATACTATAAGTTGCTTAGCAAGGTTTTAAAGCAAGCTTTTTCAATGTTCCAGATTGCTAGTCTGAAGGTAAATAAGGTAGAAACCAAAAGATTAATCACTAAAACCCTCATCCTGGATAATATAACATGCTTTAAGTAAATTTAATGTGAAAATCTATTCAATAAATGTATACACAGTTTCCTAATTTCATAAAGGACTTCATTTTTTAAATGTTTCATTACAGGACTACTTTAAATGGTTGAAATCAGTTTTACTTATAGCCTCAATCATATAAACACAGCTGATATTTATAAAATGACTGAACTGCTTTATCAAACTTTATATTGACCACAATGTAGGTAGTCAAGTATCAATTTAGTTTCCTTCTGTGATTCAGTAATGGCACACACAGAGTAACAGAGAAGCAATGAGACTCTGTGCATAGTGAAGACAGATCAGCCTTCTAGAAGTCAAAGATGTTAGAGATCTGACTGCCATCTATTAGCTATGAGTCCTTGAGCAAGTCCCTTAACCACTTTAAGTCTTATTACTACTTATAAAGTGGGACTCTTAATTTCTGTTCTATTTTGTAGTAACTATAAGAACCGAATAAAAGTATGTACATATTTTTAGTAAAATATTTGTTAATTTTCCTACATTATTTGCAATATTTAAACGTTATTTAAGTGCAAGCTATTAATAATAATATAAATTGAGTTCTGTCCCTACTTCTCATATATCCATTAAATGTAGTATTTTGTATACAGTACAGAACCAGGAATCAGAAACCTGTCTCTAGTTCATCCCAGTCGTGCCACTGTTTTCTCTCTGCAAAACAGGGGAAATAATACCTACACTTATCCACCAAATAAATGAACGTATATGAAACTGCTTTGTAAAGCAACTAAATATATTAACCTAAGGTATTACCATTATTAGATGCAGTATTATGTATCTTTCACTTAAATTACAAAAAGTATGGTGGTGGGGGAGGATTCTCTCTGTTGTGACTCTTTTGAAAGAATGCTAACAAAATATTATAAGAGCACGTGCATCATTAGCACATCCAAGACCTGCTCTAGATTACAGGACGCACCCAATTCACTAGGATCTGAGCAGAAGTTGGAAAGACTCACCACACCTTACCAGTTTCACTGACATTAGAAAATTCTTCAAGGGATAAAAAGTATTGTAGTAATGAGTTCTCAGCAGGGACCACAAAATCCTCTTACAGCTTCATGGTTTGCTTTTTCATCCCCCTACTTCACCTGCTATCTAATCTACTGGAAATCATATTCACAGTTTGGAATGCCACTGCAACTCTTCCAATAAACAAATAAAAGCACAATTCAGGCAACCCAGTCTTTCCACTGAGATTCATTCATATAAAAAGTTAAGTGCATGCTAATTGAGCTTGGGTATTAACTCAGTTCTCCTGTTTCACTAACTTAAGAGAGAATATAAACATTTATACCTTAAGATATCAAATCAATCAACAACACATATCTATGTTTACCGTATTCTATACATTCATGTACAAATCTACATTTTCTCATCAAATGTCCAAACAACTACCTGCATTTCTGCTTTTCAACCTTTCATTACAGGGAACCCGGTACCATATTGGAGAAAGCTACCTGTAATATTGCTATCTCTGTAAATGGTAAATAATGCTACCTCTGTAAATGGTAAATTTTAGTAAATGCAGTCGTTGGGATGTCTTTTGAAGCTACTAAAATGTTTATGATTTTAGTTGCATGCATTATGAAGCAGACTTACTGTGCTAACCAGCCAGGTGAATGGCTCACACCTGTAATTCCAGCACTTCGGGAGACCAAAGCAGGCATATGGCTTGAGTCCAGGAATTTCAGACCAGCCTGAGCAACATGGCCAAACCCCATCTCTATAGAAAATGTTTTAAAAATTAGCCAGGTGTGGTAGCCCATGCCTGTAGTCCCAGCTACCTGGGAGGCTCAGGTAGGAGGATTACTTGAGCCCGGGAGGTCAAAGCTGCAGTGAGCTGGGATCGTACCACAGTACTCCAGCCTGGCAACAGCTTGTTGTTCTCTTTCCACTCATCACTGACAGTTGTCTTTATTCTAAAAATAGCTACTGCTGCACTACCTCAAATCTTTATTACTCCATGCATTCTCACCCTTCCCTTTTTCAGTGTCTTGTCACTGTGATAAATCCTTGATTTTATACTAGCTTGCCATTGTAAAAACTGCCAGCTAAAATGATCCTTCTTTTCCATGAGGTCAGGGGGAAAAAATAATCAGAGAATCTCCAAGTCAATCTTTTTATAACATTGACATTTTTTATGTTTCTGACAACACAGAGCTACTTATTCCCCAACATGGGAGCTTTCTGTCCAATCAATTTTTTTAAACTACATAAAATTATTGAACATAGTCTTGACTACATTCTCCCTTCTTACACAGCTACATTCAGAAACACAGAGTTGGGGTCTTTTGATACATGCATATTAAATAAAAGGACAAAAAAAAATCAAGCTAATCATTGCCAGAAAAAACAAAGTGTGTAGGAAAGTAGTCGTTTATTACAATGGCACATTGTATAAAATAACATTTATAGCATAAAAATGTAACACCAAATACTGTTCTAAACCAAAATTACAGTGAAAATTGTACTGAGAAACTGGAGTACAGGGAATAGGAAGGTATGCAGAGAAGTGAAAAGAGCACTAAAATCATTCTTCATTAAATAGATAATGGTTAGAACTGAAAATCAGCTGCAAGTAATGAACATGTTATCTGGAGACATGGTAATGAATAGCAAAATAATCAACTAAAGGAACTAAGGTGTTCCTTATCTCTCTAGGCAGAACATGAAAGGAGCAGACAAGGGACTGATTTTCCCCCCAAGAAACTTCACACAACTATTTGATTCTTTAAACTATATTCATGTATAACTTTGAAAAAAACCTAAAGGTTGGCAATTACAAATTATAGTTGACAAACCAATAAAATAACGTCACATGTGAAAGAAAATGAATTCTAGCTTTAAGATTTTCACAAGCATTTGTCTGTGGGCTTTTCTTTTTAAATATTTATTTATTTTTTGAGGCAGGTTTCCACTTTGTTGCCCAGGCTGTAGTGCAGCGGTGCAATGATAGCTCAGTAAAGTCTCAAATTCCTGGGCTGAAGCCATCCTCCCACTTCAGCCTCCCACACAGCTGGAACTATAGGCACACACCACCACACTCGGCTAATTTTATTTTTTTGACTGAGTCTCACTCTGTCACCCAGGCTGGAGTGCAATGGCGCGATCTCGGCTGGCTACAACCTCCATCTCCCAGGTTCCAGCAATTCTTCTGCCTGTCTCCCAAGCAGCTGGGATTACAGGCACCTGCTACCACACCCAGCCAATTTTTTGTATTTTTTAATAGAGATGGGGTTTTGCCATGTTGGCCAGGCTAGTCTCAAACTCCTGACCTCAGGTGATCCACCCCCTTCAGCCTCCCAAAGTGCTGGGATTATAAGTGTGAGCCACCGTGCCCGACCTCACACCCGGCTAATATTTTTTGTAGAGATGGTAGTTTCCCTACGTTGCCCAGGATGCTCTCGAACTCTTAGCCTTAAGTAATCCTCTCACTCCGGCTTCCCAAAGTGCTGGGATTACAGGTGTGAGCCACTGCGCCCAGCCTGTTTGCAGTTTTAAACACAATATGCAAACATTTTAATTCCTATTTGTACTATTATCTTTGATTACTTGCTTCAAATGAATTCCAAGATACGGGGAAAAACTGTAAAAATTTTAACACTTTTCAGGTTTTGTCATATACTTACTTTCCAAATTGATTTCTAGAGAAATTAAGCTTGGTTATACTGCCACCAGCAGTATGATTATAGCACTCTCATCCGCATTATTATGAATTTTTAAATAAATAAAAGGTCTTACCTTATTTTTAATTTATATTTTTAAAGCTATTCCTGATGTCTCAATATTTTTTCCAACATATATGAGTTTTACATAATATGATTCAGTCACATTTTCTGCAAAAACCCTTCAGTTCTATCATGTTCCTTTTTATTTTGATCATGTTTTCCTTTTCATGTATAGATGTTTTCATGTACATGCAATGAAACTTATTAAGATTTTTGCAATTTCTTCTATGATTGCTGCTAAATTTTAAAAGTTTTTTCTCCCCACATTTTAGTGTATATTTTTTTTGAAAAAAAAGAAAAGCTATAATTAAAAATCACACAACTCCTAAAGAACTAAAACCCCTAACGTCCATTTCTTTTTTAGGAAAAACAAAAATGTCAGTTGTACTGACATCCAACACTTTCACACACACATCAGTTAACTAAAAAACTTTAAGTACTTGTGTTTAGGCAAAAATCTTCATAGAAAAAGATTTAAGAATTTGTTTTAGAAATTATATATTCCATGAAATTATATTTACAGTGAATTTAAAGAACATTTTTAAAAATATATTTCAATGATTTAACTTTAGCATACCTTTCTGATTTTCAATTTTTAACTGGCATGATTAGTTGCTCAAAAATAAATTTTATATACACACGGTACTACTTTCATAGGATGTTATATACATTCAATTATTCACTTTATTAGGAAAAAACGGAATGGAAAGAGGAGGCAAAGGGCTGAAAAACTAATTGTTGGGCACTATGCTCAGTACCTGGGTGACAGGATCATTCATGCCCCAAACTTCAGCAGCTCACAATATACCCGGGTAACAAACCTGTACATGTACCCTCTGAATCTAAAATAAAAGTTGGAAAAAAAAAAAGAAAAAAACTAGACTATCCTAATTTAAAACCCAAATCTTTTTTGTTTTAATATACAATTTACTTATTTCTCTTTTGTTTCATAACTTCTATATTCTTGAAACACCATAAAACCAAAATCTTAAAAACAGTATATTCCAAATATTAAAAAATTATGAAGTCAGGTGATATGCTTTTCTAAAAAAGGTCCATGGGACTAGAAAACATGATCTCACAGGCTTATAATGTATATACACATAGAATACATGCTGTATGTTATACGATCGCATTATTACATGTTAATTTTCTTATAGTTTTACTAATCTCATTTTATAATGTAATAACACATCATGTATTACTTCATTTATATTAATAAAGTATATAAATCAATCTTTCCCTAGCCCCTTTCATCAAGAAGCTATGTTCCTCTGTAACACAGTGCAAAATATATTTCTTCATATATATTTTGTGAAGCAAAATAATGTAAGGAGTCATCTTCAGTAGAAGTGCACTGAGTTAATATACCAAAATATTTGTTCACAGGCCTGTAAGCATGCATGCAGTTTTGAATTGCTTTATGAGGGGAGTGAGAAGAGAGGAGGGAAAGGGGAAGGGAAAGATGACATGAGACACAGGCAGCATAAAAATATGATCCATTTCCTGCTCAGAGAGTTACAAGGAAGACACAATCAGCTTTTTCAACTAGAAAAGGTAAACTGTGAGAGAGCTACATAAGCAGTACAAACAGTGTGACAGTTATGTGGTAACCCACAGTTGAAGGTCAAGGGCTTCACATTCCTTTTCTGACTTCAAGCGTAATAAAGCATAATTCCCTCTGTAGAGGAAAAATGGAAAGGGGAAAGAGACAAAAAGCTTCCATACTACGTAGGTAAAGAACACCTGAGAATTCACATTACCTATGAATTGATCATTTGACTGAACATTTTTCTACTATTTTACCACAAACGCATCTATAGACAATACACACATGAATAAGCAAGTTTTGTTCCAACAATTTACAGAAACAGGGCTATTTGGCCCATAGTTTGCTGACCCGAATTTAATTTACACATTTTTGGAAAAAAAAAAAAAAAAAAGGTATGAATCCAGCAGACAATTATAGGGGAAACCACTATTTTAAAACTCAAAAATTCAAATATATAAAAGTGAATTTAGAAAAAAGTCTAGAGGTGGGAAGGCAAGACATATCTGAAATTGTTTCTTTTTATTTATAGATATTAAAGCAGTAGCATAGGCTGGGCACTGTGGCTCATGCCTGTAATCCCAGCACTTCAAGAGGCCAAGGCAGGTAGTTCACTTGAGTCCAAGAGTTTGAGACCAGCCTGGACAACATGGTGAAACTCTATCTCTACAAAAAAAAAACAAAAAAACAAAAAATTAGCTAGGCATGGTGGCACACGCTCCTGTATTCCCAGCTACTAGGAAGGCTGAAGTAGGAGGATGACCCGAGCCCAGGAGGTCAGGGCTGCAGTGACCTCTGATCTCACCACTGCACTCCAGCCTGGGGAACAGACACACAGTCTCAAAAAAAAAAAAAAAAAAGGAACACCACAGTAGGATACATATCTTTGTGATCTTCTTACTATACTAAAAGTGATTGAGGTTTTTCTTCCTTTATTCAATGAAAATCTAAAACCTAAAGTGATCACTGATTAAATCTTAATTATAGAGGATTAAAATTAACCTCCTTCATAGTTCACACTTCTCATAACAATACTTCTCATCCTACGAAAGTACATAATGATATTAATAAGGATACATCCTACAACATTTTTACTTTTCTAATCCCTAAAAATCTTAATGGGATGGGTAGTCCCCCAAAGTAGAGTATATAAAAGGGTAAAATTGATTAGAAATATTAATACAAGGATATTATCTGATATCTCCCTTTCAGCAGTATCTAAAAATGAGTAATTATAAAATATGATTACAAAAGTAGGTAAAGACAAAATATTTACTTTTAGATTGTGAAAACACTACCTGAACAAGATTTTAGATTTTGTCCTTATACTTGTATAAGCCTGCAAACCTGTATCACCAGTAGCATCCTATTCTAACACCTTTTAACGTAAAAAAATCTACCAGTAAAAATCTATTAAATATCCATTCCTTGTATCTGGCAATCCAAAAATACCCTTACGTTCTGATAGAAAAATAGTATTCGACATAGAATTACTGATGTGATACAATGAATTGTGTCCTGTTTTAACACGTCTGAACATTGCATGTGGTCTCCTAAGCAGTCAATTTGGAAATAATTTAGTATTACTGGCTGGGCACGGTGGCTCATGCCTGTAATCCCAGCACTTTGGGAGGCAAAGATGGGAGGACTGCCTGAGCCCAAGAATTTGTGACCAGCCTGGACAATATGGCAAGACCCTTGTCTCTATTTAAATAAATACATACTATTATTTAAAAATGTAATTTTGGTTCTATATTTCTTCATACCTACTAAATATACTTTTAAGTATTCCAATAATTTTTTATTGAGAATATGTTTGGGTATTTTAGAAAAAGCTAAAAGTTATCCTGTGGTCTACCCATAGAACTTATAGAGGATAATAAAAAGAAAAAGAGAGTTTGATATACTGATATTGCAATAATCTGAATAAAACCTGAAACCTTAGGGTTTGCACTGACTATAGAAAATCCTTTCTGCAGATTTTGTAGAATGTCATGTGTTCATTGCCTTTGTGTAATGGTATATTGTGGTATATATCTGCGTGTAAAATGAATACTTGGATTTCATTACAGCATTCATATAAAATATTAATGATATAAAAAAGGAAATCTTGTGGCTACTAAGAGGTCCTTGAAACTTGAAACTAGTTTTTAAGAATTATTCTATAAAAGTCATAGTACGAAATAAATTCAAATTTTAAAAAAAGCTCACAATGTAAATTTAACACTTTCAAACTTTATTAGTTCAGTCAAAGCAATACAAAGTTATACGGAACTAAATTAATCTAGAAAGTAGATTTTTATATCATGCAAGATAAGGAGAAGCCCAGATTAAATAAATAAAATTGCTATTATTTACACGGCTAACTTCCTGCTTTGAAAACAATCCCATACATAAATTTCTTTTTTGGAGCAAGGTAACTTCGTGATTGTTCTATCTTTACCCAAAATTCACCCCCATTTGGAAAACTGGAGGCTAAAAGCAATCAGAATTAACCAGTTAAAAAACACTTATGTCCATCTTATTAGCAACACTAACTAGACGGAGGAAACTTTAAAACAGACCAAATTTATAGCACTAAGTAAATCTAATTGTAATTTAAACATTATCTTATTTTAGGAAAAGGTGAAGGGAATCAAACGCTAGGGGGCAGCATCAAACTGTTGTGGGTTAGGCTGGGCAGCCTTGCAAACTTTAAGCTTTAGGGCATTTTTAATGAGAACTACACTTACATGAAAGATGAATTAATAAAACTTCTGTTATAAAGGAAAAAACTAGTTTTGTTTTGACTGCCTACATTTCTCTTCCATTTTCCATTGTGTACTTACTTTTGCAACTATGACTGGTGAGTATCACTTTAAAATGCACTAGAAATAACGTCCTTCTGATACAAAACTCATGGTATTTCCAATACTGCGGTAAGCACTATATAAATACAAGCTGACATTTTTAGCCTAACCATAATGGTGAATTTAAGTTTTGATTCACTCAATTAGCATTTTAAACTTAAAGAGCATGACAAGCTCTGCATATTCATGTGTCATAAGCAGTATGTGACAAAAAAACTGTGCAGTATGTACTCCCTCAAGAAATTTAGTTTGGCAGGGAAAACAAGATGCACAGGTTATTATAAATTAAAAAATGGAAGAGAAGCAGAAATAAATCCATGAGTATTATATATAAGCAACAGAGCAAAAACAACAGGATAACTGTATCCCCCCCCCCCCCCCCCCCCAAGGCCCAGTAGAGACCATCAAAGCTCATTCTGGAGGTAGTCAAGGAGGGGGTGGAGGAAGAAAAAGAACACAGTGCTTCAACCACTAATGAAAGAACTGAAACGTCTGTATGTAGAAAAAAGGTAAAATCAATTCACTATCATCTTCAGCCTTTTGGTTATCTCATTTAATGGTCACAATTAAGTCTGTGAGTAGGGTTTTTGTACTTGAAGTTCAAACAGAAAATTAAGATTAGCAACTTCCTCAAGGTAAGCCAACTAATTAATAGACCAAGGTTTTGAACCTTTAAAATTTAACTCCAAAGCCTTAAATTTTTTCCAGTATTGGTCAACAGGGAGGGTAGAAGGGTTGGGTGAACAGAGTATTAACAAGGTAAATTTCTCTAATCAGAAACAAATGATCATCCCAGATGCTGAATTATCCTTGCTATAATACTACATCCTATCTTCTCCAAAAATCACTTTTGAAAAAAGGCATACCCCCTAATTAGTACTTGCATACTACACTTGAGGCCTACTCAAAGTACTTCAAATCAGGTGCTCAAAAAAAGGGAAGGACCGTGTTAGCTTTCAAGCAGTTAGAATTTAAATTGGTAACAGTAAGAACTAGTATAGGTTATCATGCAATATATTATTGATGTCATTTCCTATGAGGTCTTCCCTAACCACTCCTTTTGAAGTAGCACCAAAGTCATTCTTGCACAGGGGTTCTTATCCAGGGGTATATGTACAGAACGCAGAATGTTTGTGAATGTGGTCAGGAAAAAAAAAAAAAAGATTTATTTTTTTTATAAAAGATAAAAAATTTAATCTCTTCAGTTACGAATGCAGGCAAAAATTACAGCGATGTGAAATACCTGATAGCAATTTTAGATTAAATTTAAGCTAAACTCTTTAAAGATCATTTACAGTCCTCGCTAATGCTTTACTGACACATAGATGTCATATTTAATATCTTCATTAAGTATTTCATTACAACTGGTTTTTGTTGCAATTCTATGTATTTCATACATTTAAAACCATCATTCTGTGGTTCATCACACAAAAAAGTTAAAAATCCCTACCAGCACATCGTTTTATTTTCTTCACAGCACTTATCACTGATATTATGTATCTGTTTCCAGTAAGGAGCCACTGGAGTAACCAGTGTCTGTAGAATGTGCGTTGTCTGGCATGGATCCCCAAGATCTAGAAAAAGTAACTGACTCATATTAAGGTTCTCAAATATTTGTACAAGAGTCCTAATATAAAACAATACACAGGAGTCTCGAGTTGAGGCTTTCAATTGCATACTAAGTTAGAAGGAACTAAATTCCACATCTCCAGCTTTTCCATTACTTGCTTGTTCTTAATTATGTACAATTTAGATACATATCGAAAAAGAAAACACAAAGGAAATGTAAATCTATTACACTCTAGTTTTGCTCCAAGAATGACTCAGTTCCAATGTGAAATTAGAGGACTTAACAGCAAAAAGCATAAATAAAAGTTTTTTTTAAAAAACCAGTATAACCTACCATCCTTTTTGTTTTCTAACATGTGTTTTGTGTCACTGTCATTTAGAATAGGTACTCGAGAGAACGACCCTTCCAACGGAGGGCTTCAGATTCTGCAGTGATATTTCTTCCTCGTGCCAGATCCTTAGTACAGCCCATGTGGACAAGCTCCCACGTGAACATTTCTTTACAGAAGCCACAGGAAGACCTTGAACGTCATGTCGCTCCTGCCCTGGCAAGGCCCCCCGCCCTTCTTAGCTGGGGCGTTCGGGGGACCCCAAGAGAGACAAGGAGTTCAGCAGATTTCCAGACCCGGAGAGGCTGTGCGCGAAGGTTCCTCTACACGCTCCCCCTGCCGCGCCCCACATCGCTCTCCATCTAAGGGCTTTCCGGAACAAAGCCGGACTGCCGCGACACCTCCGGCCCACCCGGCCTGTCCCACCGACCCGGCCCCACCCTTGCCCTCAGCTCCAGGGACCCCCAACAGGCCGAGATCTTCACTACCCCGCGCTCCGCCTCGGCTTTTCGGTTGGTCCGGGAGAAAACTAGTAGGAGCAGAGGCGCCGCCGTCCGTTAGCCTCGGTCCGGAACAGCGGCGCCGAGGCTCCATCCCGGGGTCCCCTGGCCCCATTATACACCAGAGAGGACGACTGGACAGGAAGAAACCGGGTCGCTTGGTCGCCAAGCCCCCGAAGACCTGCCTACAGATCCCCAAAGCCTCGCCCGCCCGCGCCGGCGACGCCATCCGCAGCCGGCGCGCAGCCCCCTAACCGCCGCCGCCCGCCCAGCGGTCACTCCCCCACCCCGGGCGCGGCCCGCGAGGCTCAGCCAACCTCCACAGGAGGGTGAGGGGGGCGCGAGGCTCCGCACGCGGAGTGGACGCCGCCGGCTCCCGATCCCGCGGCCCGCAGCAGCCCAGACCGCACACGAGGAGCCGAAGCGCCCAACACGCTGCCCACCACGCGCTCTGCTTCGGCTCGCCGCCGCCGACTGCAGCAGCCGCGGAACCCCAGCGCCCGCATCCCCGAGGGACCCAGCCCCGACTCCCCGGTTCTGTTCTCCCTTTCTACCCCCGCGCCGTCCCGGGACTCGCAGTCTCCGCCGCGCACTGGGCCGGTTCTGGGGGAGGGAATGTAAACAAATCGGGGTTTTATAGTTACCTCACACTCGAGTGCCGTGTGCATCTCCTCTCCGCTCGGTACCAAACCCCGGCTGCACCAAATCGTGTATTCACCAAAGCCGACTGCGCTAACTGCGTCGCAGAAACCCGCGCGTCAGACACCCTGCTACGCTAGCGGCGTACAAGGGCCACTCAGCTCCCTGCGCAGCCGCACCCCGTCCGCCTATGGGTGCTACGCTATGGGCGTACACGCGCCACCTAGCTATTCACTTCGGGTAACGCCAGTTGCGTAAAGGAGCCGCACTACTCACGGATTCCACATGGATCGTCCGAGCAATAGGAAATTCAAGTATACGCAAACTGCGGAGTTCTGTGTCCCCGCGCTAGTTTTGTTCCAAGAAAGAACGCCGCGGGGGAGTTGGGGCAGCTTCTTAACGCATGCGTGGAGCGCCCTTTATCATTCGCCTTTTCTCCTGGCTTTAGAACGTCGGTTGCTGAGGCCTTGGGCAAGTCGGATGAGTAATGGAAGCTCTAAACCCAAATGCTGTAGCCAAAAAGCTTCAGAGTGAGCATCTGGAATGTTCATCTGTATACGAGTTAAACATCTACGTTAAGTTAATCCCGCCCCCTTTGTTAAAGAAACCTTTTCAATCTCTTAGGGCGACAGCGAACTTTATTTAGTGCTAAGTGCGAGGTGTTTTGCCTAGCTCCCCTCCCACCCATTTAATTCTAGACCACACTTACTGCGGGTCTTCCAAGCCTGAAAGAAAGAGTTGAGTCCTGAGAACATGTCACGCATTTAGACAAATTCTCGAGGCTTTTGGTAACTTTCCAAGGTCTTCACCCCTCTACTCCTCAATTGATTGATTATTTCTTAACACTCTATGAGAAAAAAAATCCCGATCTGGCCAAGCAGTTCCATGGACTTGTGCCTACACCGTGCTCATTCTTGCCCTTTGCTCGCACCATACCTCTCATCTAAATTGTCTCCTCCCCTCTTAAGCAACCACCAACCCACATTTTCTTAAAAGGTGACTCTGGACATCTTTTGCTTCATTACTCTGCTTCCTGGCTCTTAATCCACATGTTGAGGCTTATCTGCATTCCGCCTGGGGTGCCTGGGTTTCTATATCCAACCAGAATCTACTTAATAGAGCGAGTTATGGGGGTGCCTTACTGGTGTCTAGTAGAGAACATAAAACCATGAACAGCAGTAATCGCAGGCTTCACTATGTGTCAAGTACTCCCCAAGTGTTTTACATATATATAAATTTAATCCCCATAATACAGTGAGGTAGGAAACTGAGGCACACAAATCTTTAACTTGCCTGGTATCACAGAGCAGGTAGAGAAAAGAGTTGTGATTTCCAAACCCATTCAGTATGGACGGCTAGGTAGTCCCGCTAACCTGCATATTATACCTTCATGAGAGAAGATTATTTTTTGTTTTGTATCTCTACAAAACATATCAAAACAATGAAAATCGTGCTTAACAAATGCCTACTGATTGCCATGCGTAGTTCAGAACACTGAACTACTCATATGCCCTTTTCCTTGTTTCAAAGCCAGGGCATGAACCTCAATTCTGCTTACAAAGGGAGAAGTGCTGACGTGTGGAGGAAAGAGATTAAGCCTGAGTCCTAGTTTCAAGTCTCACCATTGCCACTAAATGTGAGACAACGGCTGTGGTCCTCAGATTCATTGATAGATTAAGGGGATTGTTTTAAATATATTCTAAGGTTCATCCTAGAACTAAAGTCCTTAAAGTTCATAAAATCATGATAGTACATCCTTTGTGTGAAAAGTATAAGCAGCTTCCAAATTAGCTTGATAGTTTATGACTCATAATTATTTTATTGAGCACATTGTTATCGACACCCTTAAAACATACATAACCTTTCTTTCAAATATCAATAAGATATATCACTTGCATTCCTTATATTTTAGGGCACCTACACGGCTTTTTTAGTTATGGATATACAAGGATAATGTTCAGCTGGTACACACAAGTACGGCTGAACCAACTAATCAAATACTGAAATACTTCCATGCAAGTTGATTCACAGCTGCAACTCTGAGTGGTATACCCCCATGCTTCTCACCCCTATGCCGGTCCTTCCTCTCAAGATTCCCCAGACCTCCACATTTTAGGAACTAGTGGGTTAATACCTGGCTAAGATAGAGCCCTTAGGACCCAGCTCTTATTAGTCACTCCCGTTTTAATTGGTTGGTGCCTATTCTTTACTAATTGTTACACATTTTAAATATCATCCCTATAGAAAACTATGTGGTGAGCAACTTGAAAATAGATACTATGTTTCCTAACACTTTTTAAACTCACCCAAACATGTATATACCTTCAAGTGTATACCCACTGATTCGGGCAGATTTTCAAGCAAAATTATCAGATAGAATAAATGATTAATCTGCATACTAGCATATTACTTTTCCTACTGAGAAAAGGAATCTCAGAAAATGACTTGCAGGCTTACCCAAAATCACCTGCTGAGTCAAATAATGGACAGTACAGCAACAATATCACTATACGAATTTCGTTTTATTTTTACCAGTTTTATATACAAGTAATATGTTAGGGTAAAGAATTTCTAATATGTTAGAATCATAAAACTTTCTCAAAGTGTAAGACATTTTCTTTTTCCAGTCACCTCACTTGATTCATAAAGAGGCTAATCTGAACTATAAAAATAGTATAAATGATTTTCAGTACTGGGGGAAAAGCACGGTACTGAATTATGTGTAAATGGTTTACCTTTCATTCTTTAGCTTATTCATACTGCTTCAGCCACAATATTAGTTCACATATGTAAAATTTCAAATGTGACAGTCTACATTTGTGAGACATGATATAGTAAATCCAAGGGTCTTTTTGCCCCTCAGAGGATTTGAAAAGAACCAACTATTAATACAAAAGAGGAAATAAGAAACATACTTCATACCCCAATCTTTAGCAGTGGCTAAAGAAAGTCCATGTCATAAACCTGGGTTTCCCTCTTACAGAGGAGGAAATAGTCATCATACAAACAAAGTTAAGAGTCTTTAATGAAATCTATGAAGAACATGACTAGTTCTAAGAAATCAGGCCTTTCAAACTCACTTGTTCTTTCTGTGATTCAAGATTAGTAATAACCAATGATAAAGACCCCTTCTTAAATTCATCTCGAGTTTGAACTATTACTTTTACATGGCCAAAAAGTTTACTTTAGACAAAGCTATGCCTAGAGAGGCTATGAACCAAAAATAAAATTTTAAGCCTCCCAACTAACTGAATGGTCACCTCTTCTTTGCCAAAGGCATTCCAAAGTCAGCCTGAAACACTAGTACCGGGCATGATGGGAATGGATGGTTGAACATGCCTCATTATATTCTCCTCACTTTAAAATTCAGGCTGGGTGTGGTGGCTCACACCTGTAATCCCAGCACTTATGGTGGCCAAGGCAGGTGGATCACCTGAGGTTAAGACCAGCTGGCCAACATGGCAAAACCCCATCTCTACTCAAAACACAAAAATTAGCCAGGTGTGGTGGTGGGCACCTGTAATCCCAGCTACACGGGAGGTTGAGGCAGGGAGACTCGCTTGAACCCAGGAGGCAGAGGTTGCAGTAAGCCAAGATTGTGCCACTGCACTCCAGCCTGGGCAACAGAGGAAGACTCCATCTCAAAAAAAAATTCAGGCACAGATGACCAGCATTAACAAGAAAACAGACCTTAGGACTGAGGAAAGAGATTGTAGCAATAAGATACCAACTTATTAGATAGCAGGCTCTGAAAGAATTCAAAGTACTTTTTCTCCAAAATATATTTCTTTGACATGTTTTG
Source organism: Theropithecus gelada (assembly GCF_003255815.1). Taxonomy (NCBI): domain Eukaryota; kingdom Metazoa; phylum Chordata; class Mammalia; order Primates; family Cercopithecidae; genus Theropithecus; species Theropithecus gelada. The sequence continues at coordinate 72,114,680 of NC_037680.1, read as the reverse complement.
AAATGGCCTTGCAAACTGTCTCTTGTGGGGAACATCTACATTCTGTAGAGCAGCAGTCCCCAACTTTTTTGGCACCAGAGACTGGTTTCCTGTAAGACGGTTTTTCCACAGATGGGGGTGGGTGGGGACGGTTTTGGGATGAAACTGTTCCACCTCAGATTATCAGGCATTAGTTAGATTCTCATAAGGACTGCACAACCTAGATCCCTCACATACACAGTTCACAATAGGGTTTGCACTCCTATGAGAATCTAATGCCACCGTTGATCTGACAGGAGGTGGAACTCAGGCAGTAATGCTCACTGCCTGACACTCACCTCCTGCTTTGCGGCCCCGTTCCTAACAGGCCATGCACCCGAAACAGTCTAGGGGTTGGGGGACCCCTGCTGTAGAGAATCCCCTTCCCTTTCCAAGTCTCTTCCCTGATCCAGGAGAGAATTAACTAAGAGTCTGGCATCTTTTAAAGTCTGATAAAAAACATTTACCATTTATTCTCTCTGAAGCCTGCTACCTGGAGGCTTCATCTACATAGTAAGAACCTTGGTCTCCATAACTCATTATCCGTTTTTAAAAATATTCCTTTTTTTTTTTCTTTTCTTAAGATGAGTCTCACTCTGTTGCCCAGGCCGGAGTGCAGTGGCGAGATCTCGGCTCACTGCAACCTCTGCCTTCCCAGGCTCAGGCGATTTTCCTGCCTCAGCCTCCCTAGTAGCTGGGATTACAGGCACCCACCACCACTCCCAGCTAGTTTTTGTATTTTTGGGGAGAGACAGGTTTTCTCCATGTTGGCCAGGCTGTTTTCAAACTCCTGACCTCAGGTGATCCACCTGCCTTGGCCTCCCAAAGTGCTGGTATTACAAGTATGAGCCACCATGCCTGGGCTAAATTTTATTTCTTTTCTGACTGCTTATCCCTAAGTTATACATGGCCCCTTATCTTAATCCAAACACTTCCTCCTATTGATTCCAGGTCTTTAGATAAACTATTTCAACCAACTGCCAATCAGAAAATTTTCAAATCCACCTATGACCTGGAACCAGCTCCTGCTTCCAGTTGTCCCACTTTTCTGTGCCAAACCAATGTACATCGTACATATATTATGTCTTATGTGTCCCTAAAATGTATAAAACCAAGCTGTTGCTCAACTACCACCTTGGGTACATATTCTAAGGATTTCCTGGAGTTGTGTGACAGGCCATTATTGGTCACTCATGTTTGGCTCAGAAAAAATATCTTCAAATAAATTACAGAATTTGACTCTTTTCATTGATGAAGAAATTAGTCAGGAGTACAAGGAAGACTAAATTATATTGCTATATCAATGTAGTGGGGTGTGGGGATATTAAGTACCAGAACAGGTGTTAAGATTTGGAAAAGGGGGCCATGCGCAGTGGCTCACACCTGTAATTCCAGCACTTTGGGAGGCCGAAGCAGGTGGATCACTTGAGGTCAGGAGTTCAAGACCAGCCTGGCCACCATGATGAAAACCCATCTCTACTAAAAATGCAAAAATTAGCTGGATATGGTGGTACGTGCCTGTAATCCCAGCTACTTAGGAGGCTGAAGAAGGAGAATCGCTTGATCCTGGGAGGTGAAGTTTGCAGTGAGCCGAGATCACGCCCCTGCTTTCCAGCCTGGGTGACATGGCAAGACTCTGTCTCAAAAAAATAAAAAAAAAGAGAGAGATTTGGGAAAGGAAGATGTCAGCAACATGTAGGTAAAATTCCAAACTGAGGCCTCAAAATTAATAGCTACTATTCATTTTTAGAGACTATTTCAGCCTGGGGATTAAAGCTCCAGCTCTAAAACTGATGCCAGAGAAATTTAAAGGATACAAATTATTTCCATTATTTGAGACCTGTGGCACTGTGTAACATCTAACACCGCAAACACACTGTCAGAATGGGGAAGTTGGACCCATGCCGTAGTCTTTTTCTGATCTCTGAGAAATTATGGCTCTACCGTCTCATTTTTTGTAGACTCTAAAGACTAAGGTAGGATAAATGGGCCTTGAGAAGTTCATGGGAGTTCTCACTAGAGGAGCACAGCTGCCCTTATACTCCTTTCTAAATAAAAAATAAATAAATAAAAAAAATTTTTTTGAGACAGGGTCTCATTCTGTCTCCCAGGCTAGAGTGCAGTGGTGCAATCACAGCTCACTGCAGGCTCAACCTCCCAGGCTCAAGCAAAATCATCCTACCTCCCACCTCCCTCGCCTTCCCCACCCACAGTAGCTGGGATTTTTTTTTTTTTAACTCCTTTCTAAAGAGCAAAAAATTGCATATCTGAGAAGGCCATCCTCTTCCACAGACCCCACCATTTTGAGATGGGCACACTAAGGCAGGGAGAAATAAACCTATACCACTCTGGTGAGGGACAAACTTGTCTGATGTACCTGAGATCATTCTGAATTGGTAGGCTTATGCAATAAAACTGAGTTCCAGGCTATCTGCAGAGACAAAAATAGATTGGAGAAATGAAACAATTGACACAAAAATTTAAGCAACTTCTCACCCAGGGGAGAAAAATTAACTTTTTTATGATTTGCCTACATGATCCTAACCTTAGAATAATCAGAACCCTTAGTTTAAAGGTTTCTATTGCCATGGCAATACAAACAAAAGGCATTTAGCATTAGGCATCTCTCCTGGAAAACACATAATAACAGAGAAGCTTAAAGTTTCTGATTGACCATGGCAAGTCCTTTCGAAAATACAAATGAGACTAGGCTCAAGAGAAAGGGAAATACCTACTCAGAAGAATGAACAAAAGCAAAAAAATCAGAGCGAAAGCCAGACTAACACGCTGACCACACATTTGCCCACGTCATAGTGCCATGAAGACTTCTCACTCTAAACCTATTTTTTTTTTTGAGACGGAGTCTCGCTCTATCACCCAGGCTGGAGTGCAGTGGCGCGATCTCGGCTCACTGCAAGCTCCGCCTCCCGGGTTCTTGCCATTCTCCTGCCTCAGCCTCCCAAGTAGCTGGGACTACAGGCACCCGCCACCAACCCCGGCTAATTTTTTGTATTTTTAGTGTACTTACCAATTCCTACAATTCCACAGTTAGCATTTCATCCCTGGGCCTTGAAACCAAAAGGACTCTGAGGGAAATTGCTACAGTTGTATTACCTGTTTATACCTCTGTGGGAATATATTTTCTTTAGGTCTTTTCTAAAGAGGAAGTTCTAAGAAAAGAGAAAATACAGTTGTCTAGATTCTCGAGGGTAGTGTGGTGCAAAGGGAAAGAAGAAAAAATGTAGACAGATTGCTAACTTCTTAATCTTGCTTCCAGGCAAGCTCATTCACTCACAGAATAGTAAGATGAAGAAAAACAGTAGGTGTGGTAGGTAGCCATTTTAGGTCGTTTGCAACTCTACCGGCACAGCAGAAACTGACTTTTCAAAACGTAACTCCTACTCCAAAGGAATTAGAAAAAAGTGACATAAATATCCACATGAATATGGCAAACTTCAAAAGTATTTGTAGGTGATTACACTTCAATTTAAGGAAAATTGTCAACGTGGAAATAAATGAATTAACAGTAAGTTACCATGTAAATTTTTTTTAAAAGGCTCATTTGTTAAACTGGTTGAAATTAATACATCCATTTTAAAATTCATTTTAAAATGTCATCACATGGATCAAATTTCAAATTTTGCCTAAGGCTTTAATTAATGAGACCAATTTCACACCTGACATTTATGACGATAATCAAGTACATCTTCTAAAATCAAGACACCCATGTTCTGTCTTAGCAAATACTGCTTACCTTTATTTGACGGCAACAATGCAGCAAAATTCTAAATATTAGGGAAGGTGAGAAATGAATTGTCAAAACAAGAATAGCTTGTAGGGATTTCTGAATTTTTCTTGTACTATTTCTAGGTAAAGCTTGGGTTATATTTTGTATTTCATACAATAAGCCACTTTCACATTCTTCATAGAATCCCATCTCTTCTTTCCAGCAAACATCTTTTTGTTGTTGTTGCCATTCTTTTTTTGGTTTGTTTTTTCAAGCACACGTCTTAGAGAAGATTTGGAAACTTCCTAATGTTTCATGAGAAGTGCTTCTGGCAGTGCCCAGTAGTTAGCGACCCATCATGCTTGGCTTTTTCTTTCTCAAAGATGATCTCACCTACAGCCTCCAACAATTTCATCACACCCAAATTTCATTTTAATTACAATGACAGTTGCTTTCTCTAAGCATTTATGTTTTACAATCTTCCTTCCCACCCTAACCACATGAAGCTGTATTATTTAAAATGTGCCAGGCACCATTTAAATGCTCTAAATGGAACTCATTTAATTCTACAATAACCCTCTGAGGTGGATATTACTGTGCCCATTTCACAAATGAAGAAAACTGAGATGGTTACATAAAATATGCCAGAGCCAGGATCCCAGGCTGGCTCTGGAGGCTCTGTTCTTAACGCTTACATTATCCAACCTATTTTTATTTTTATTTTTTTGAGATAGGATCTAGCTCTGTTGCCCAGGCTGGAATACAGTGTCACTGTCTTAGCTCACTGCAGCCTCGCCCTCCCAAACTCAAGTTTTTTTGAAAACTCAAGTTTTTTTGGTCCCTCAACTGGGACCACAGGCATACGCCACCATGCCTGGATAATTTTTGAATTTTTTGTAGAGACAGAGTTTCATCATGTTGCCCAGGCTGGTCTTGAACTCCTGGGCTCAAGCAATTGGCTCACCTCCATCTCCTAAAGTGTTGGAATTACAGGTATAAGCCACCATGTCTGTGTATTTCTTTTTTAAATTGCCAACATTTTCAGAGGAAGTGATATAGATGTTCTTGCAAAAATAGTGACTTGTGCACAGTCTTGATATAAGAAGCCAGATAAGGGTCGGGTTCAGTGGCTCACCTGTAATTCCAGCATAGGTGGAGGCCAAGATGGGAGGATCCCTTGAGCCCAGGAGTTCAAGACCAGTCTGGACAACATAGCGAGACCTCTTCTCTACAAAAAATTTGTTTTAAAAATTAGATGGGCATGGTGTTACACAACTGTGGTCCCACTACTCGGGAGGGTGAAGCAAGAGGATCACTGGAGCCCAGGAGGTGGAGGCGGCAGGGAGCCATGATTGTGTGACTGCATTCCAGCCTGGGTGACCGAGTGGGACCCTGCCTCAGTAAATTAATTAATTAAATGAAATCCATTTGGAGGATTAAAGGTACATTTACTTTTCAGTCTTTAGATTTATATGACTCTACATCCTCTGCAAGTCTACCTTGGAAAAAGAGACACATAAATATTAAGGGATATATCTTTAAGCAAAAGTTTGTGCTTCTCAGTTAATAGGGTTGCTTTAAAAAATAGAAAAGTTTGTGCTTTTATTGTGTGCAAGCCACTCTGTTAAGTAGCCGATACAAGGGTGAACAAAATGAGAGGCTGACCCTTAAGTTGCTTGCAGTCTTGTGGTGGTGGTGGTGGATGGTAATTAAAGAGATAATTACAGTATCGTGTGGCAAGTGCTATGTTACATATAGGTATAGCTTGCAACGGAAGCAAAGGCCAAAATTTGGGGATACACTCAGGCTTCCCAAAGGAAGTCACATCTGAAGTCTGACTTAAGAATGAATAGTAAAGTCAGATAAAAGGCTGGGGAAAGAGCAAACAAATGAAAATGAGATGAGTGAATGCCTGGTTTTTGGTTTGGGGAAGTGAAACACACAATCTTGTGTGTTTTGGGCATGGGGAGTTGGGAGAGATGAGACAGGACTGGTAAAGAAAGCCTTTGTGTATCACATTAAGGAATCTGAAAGAGTCTGAATGCTACCCTGAGGGCAATAAGGGCCACTGAAGAATTTTCAGTAGGCAAGTGACGTGATCATAGGCAAGAAGGGAAATCATATTATCATATGACTAGTGTGGTAGGCAGAATAATGCCTCCCCCATAAAGACATCCTCGTGCTAATCCCTGGATCCTATGAACATGTAGATTACATGGCAAAGGGTACAAAGGCTGGAAATGGAATTAAGGTTGCTAACCAACTGACCTCGAAATGAACACATTAGTTTCAATTATCCAAATGGACCAAATTTAATCATAAGAGACTCTAAAAATGGAAGAGGGAAGAAGGGGAGAGTCAGAGGAAGACAGGATTAAGGAAGAGAAATGATGCTTAGAGAGATACAATGTTGCTGAGTAAAGGGAGCCACAAGGTAAGGTAGAGGTCCCCCAACCTTTTTGGCGCCAGGGACTCGTCTCGTAGAAGACACTTTTTCCACAGATGGCAGGGGGATGGTTTCAGGATGAAACTGCTCCACCTGAGATGATCAGGCATTAGATTCTTATAAGCAGTGTGCAACCTAGATCCCTCACAGGCACTGTTCACAATAGGGTTCATGCTCCCTTGAGAATTGAATGCTGCTGCTTATCTGATAGGAGGCAAAGCTCAGGCGGTAGTGCTCCCTCACCCTCCGCTCACCTCCTGCTGTGCAGCAGTGTTCCTAAAAGGCCCCACAGGCCTTACTGAGTCTGTAGGGGGTTGGTGGTGTGGGGAGGGGGGTGGGGAGAGGGGGGTAGGGTGTGGGGACCCCCGAACTAAGGAATGTGGGTAGCCTCTAAAGCTAGAAAAACAGGAAATGGATTCCTCCTTAGAGCCTCCAGAAGAAACGTGGCCCTGCTGACACCCTGGTTTTGGCTCAATGAAATTCATGTCAGACCTACAGAGCTGCATGATAACAAATTTGTATTGTTTGAAGCCACCAAATATCTGGTAATGTGTTACAGCAACAATAGGAAACTAAAACAATTAGGAAGCTGTGATAGGGACAACCCACGTGAGAAGTGACAGTGGATAAAGAGAAATTGCTGAATTGGAGAAGTTTCAAGAAGATAGAATTGCTGGGCACATCACGGTACGCTTAAGTAAATAAAAAATAATAAATAAAAAGAATTGTTGAGTATGCTGGCTCACATCTGTAATCTCAACACTTTGGGAGGCTGAGGTGGGTGGATCACTTGAGCCCAGGAGTTCAAGACCAGCCTGGGCAACATGGTGAAATCCCATCTCTACAAAAACTCAAAAATTAGCCAGGCGTGGTGGTGCACACTTGTAGTCCCAGCTACTCAGGAGCTGAGGTGGGAAGATCGCTTGAGCCTGGGAGGTCGAGGCTGCAGTGAGCTGTGACTGTGCCACTGCACTCCAGCCTTTTTTTTTTTTTTTTTTGAGACAAAGTGAGACCCCATCTCAAAAACAAAGAAAAAAAGATAGAATCAAATCTGAACACCAGCTCTTCTAAATTATTACCCGTGGCTTTAACGTGAACATTAAGCTTCATTTTCAATACCTGCAGAATGTTCAGTACTTTGCGAGATATTGTTTATTTTAATTTTTATTTTTTTGATCAAGGTAATCATTAACATTAGCTTTGGAATTCAAATAGAAATACATGCTACAACATGAATTAACCTTAAAAACACTATGCTAAGTGAAATAAGCCAGACCCAAAAACACAGATATTATATGATTTCACTTCTATGAGGTACTTGGAATAGGAAAATTTATAGAGACAAGAAAGTAGAATAGAGGTTACCAAAGGGTTGGGTGGAAAGAAAGAGGGAATGGGAAGTTAATGTTTAATTGGTAGTGTTTCTGTTTGGAATAATGAAAGTAAAAAATCAAGCACTGCAATAAATACAAATTAAACAAATATACTATCTAATGTTTATAATGTTCAATGAATTGAACCATGTTATAGTACATAAATGATTTCATAAACCTAGAATTTTTCAATGTAATTTTGAGAATATGTTTCCAGAATTAGTTTGTAATATTCTCCCTATATTTTAAATACGAATTTCAAATACAAACGGTAGCTTTGTAGCTGGAACAGTTTTGAGATTACCAAAATGTATAGGCAATGACATTAGCAAGTATGATGCTGTTATACCTCTGCCCAGAACTCATTTTTTTTTTTTTTAGTAAAGTAGTTAGATGGCCGGGTGCGGTGGCTCACGCCTGTAATCCCAGCACTTTGGGAGGCTGAGGCTGGAAGATCACCTGAGATTGGGAGTTCGAGACTAGCCTGGCCAACATGGAGAAACCCCGTCTTTATTAAAAATACAGAATTAGCCGAGTGTGGTGGCACTTGCCTGAAAACCCAGCTACTAGGGAGACTGAGGCAGGAGACTCGCTTGAACCTGGGAGGCGGAGGTTGTGGTGAGCCAAGATCATGCCATTGCACTCCAACCTGGGCAACAAGAGTGAAATTCTATCTCTAAATAAATAAATAAAGTAGTTAGATGGGTCATGGGTGAGCAACTGGGCAAACCTTGAATATAATGCAAATGTGATTTTCTTTCGTTTCCTTTTTTTTTTTTTTTTTTTAGGATGTCTCTCTGTTACCCAGGCTGCAGTGCAGTGGCGCGATAAAGCTCAGCGCAGCCATGACCTCCTGGGGCCAAGTGATCCTTCCACCTCAGCCTCCTGAATAGCTGGGACTACAGGTGAGTGCCACCACATGCAGCTATTTTTTAAAATTTTTACTTGAGGGGCTGGTGGCTCACACCTGTAATCCCAACATTTTGGGAGGCCGAAGCAGGCGGATCACAAGGTCAGGAGTTCAAGACCAGCCTGACCAACATGGTGAAACCCTATCTCTACTGAAAATACAAAAATTAGCCAGGCGTGGTGGCGCATGCCTGTAATCCCAGATATTCAGGAAGCTGAGGCAGGAGAATCACTTGAACCCGGGCGGCGGAGCTTGCAGTGAGCTGAGATCTGGCCACTGCACTCCAGCCTGGGCAATAGAGTGAGACTCTGTCTCAAAAAAAAAAAATTTTTTTTAATTGAGACAGGCTCTTGCTATGTTGTTCAGGCTGGTACTGAACTCCTGAGTTCAAGCAATCCTCCCACTTCAGCCTCCCAAAGTGCTGGGATCACAGGCGTGAGCCACCAAACCCAGACACAAATGTGATTTTCAAATTAATTGGCTCCATTCCAAAACAAATCCTCTTTGGAGGAAATTTAAAATAAAACAAACTAATTTACATTTAACCTAATTAAATGTTCAACTCTGTTTAGAACTGAAGCTCTAATACTCCTATTTATATCTCCTTTTATTTGTTTTGATACTTTGTAGCACTCCACATTCATACTGAAAGCAAAACACATCTTTTAAATATTTACTGCATATGTGCAATATCTAAGCTAGTACTCAACAATGTGTGGTGTTAACAATGTTAGTTAACAATGTTAACTAACAAGTTTGGTGGCTGATAATCAGCCAATTTTAGATTAACCAGGTAATGGGGATGATGTTGAGTAGAAAGGAGGAAACAACAAATACAAAACTACTGTAACGATGAAGTTCTGACAACCTCTTATTTAGCAGAGATACATCAACTTATTTGTGGGTTACCCATGGTGATGGGTATTAGTGATGGCAGAATTTTACCAGTTTGGGGCTAATTTACAGATTATTGGGCAGTAGAGCACAGGTAAGAAGGAGACTGAGAAATTCAGGTTCAAGGTTTCAGTTTCTCCTCCTTTCTCACCTCCCTCATCCAACCCCAAACTACTGCAGCTTAGCACTTCTTTCAAGCCATCAGTAATCAGCTATAGTTATTCTGCAAAATGGTTTATCCATTCAGTTACTAGTAGAAGTGACAGTATGACTGGAGATCATTTGACTGATTTAAATATATAAACATAAATTATTTAATAAGTATGTTTATGAAGCAGAGACAGAGATTCTATAGTTTCACAGTATTGACTCAACCTACACAATAGAAATGAAATAAGATGAACACTGTGAAAGAAGGGCACACATCCCTTAGCATTTCCTAAGTGAACATCCTTGTATGCACTCTGCCGTCTCTCTCCTCCTTTTCTCTGCCAAGAAGACTTTTCTACACTAACTTGACCCACTTGTTCAACTCACCTGTTGCAGTTGGGCTTGCATTCCTACCAGGTCATCCAAATTGCCACCCAATGGCCTTAGTTACTAAATCCAATTGTCACTTTCAACTGGTCTTCTATTTAATTTCTCTGTTACTTTGAGGCAGTGACTTCCTCCAAATCCTCAAGGAATTTGATAAATTTGGTGGTATGGTGAGATGACATCCCCAGGACAGACACTTTGAACAGTAGGCAAAGAATAGTGCTTTTTTCCCATGCTGATTGTCCCACCAAGTAAGGTACCTACCTAGTTGTCCCACCTTCAGTCTTGTTCCCTTTAAATAAGAATCTGCCACTCCTCTCTACTTTGATAGCAGACAGGACTCTTGGTTTTTCATTAACCTCTCTAGTGACTCATTTCCTAACTTCTTCAACGGCTTTTGTTCTCTAAGCTTCCATACATGCAGGCAATCTCCTTCTGGTTCCTCTTATGTATTATTCTACACTAGTGTGTGTAAAAGAGTGTTTTAAGCACCACTTGCATCAGTTCCTAGGGGCTCTTATTAAAAATGCAATTTCTAGTCCTCTCCCAACAGCTACTGAACCAGTAACTTGGGGATAAAGACCAAAAATCCGCATTTTAAATCAGCTCCCAGGTACTTTTTGTTTTTAATTCAGGTATGAGAAATACTGTTTAATCTACCCATCTTGGGTAATTTTATCCAATCCCAGAGCTTCGGTTACTGTCTGTATACTGGTGACGTCGATTTCTCTGTTTCACATGCAAACATTACACTCAGATAATTTAAAATGTCCCAAGCAGAACGCATTGTTTCTCAATCCTGCCATTCTTCCTCTTCTTTCCCCCACTTCTTAAAATGGTTCTGCTGTGTTCCTCAGGTGTTTGACGGAGAAAGCAGAAGTGAGGGGCATTGCTGTCTTCTCAACACACTTCCAATCCTTACAGATCCTCTTACAATTACAATTCTCTTACAATTCTGTTATAGATTCCTTACAATTCTTACAGATTCCTTGTGTCCAGACTTCTACTTCTCACCACACCCAAGTTACTCCGCTGGTTAAGGTCACTATCATCTATGGCCTAGTTGGCTTTTGATCAAGTCCACCTATAATCCATTCTGTACCGTGAAAGTTAGAGTCATCACTAATTTGATCAGATCCTCCCATGCATAGACCTTTCACAGCTTCCCATAACCCTCGGGTTAAACAATTTCGCTGACAAACAATAATCTGCTCCCATATTATCTCTGCAGATTAATTGCTCGTGACTTCACACTAGAACTAACTATCAGGCCAGGCACAGTGGCTGTAATCCCAGCACTTTGGGAGGCCAAGGCAGGTGGATCATCTGAGGTCAGGAGTTCAAAACCAGCCTGGTCAACATGGTGAAAACCCGTCTCTACTAAAAATACAAACGTTAGCCAGGCGTGGTGGTGCACGCTTGTAATCTCAGCTACTTGGGAGGCTGAGACAGGAGAATCGCTTGAACCTGGGATGCGGAGGCTGCAGTGAGCAGAGATTGCACCACTGCACTCCAGCCTGGGCAAGACTCCCAGAGCAAGACTCCATCTCAAAAAAAAAAAAAAAAGAACTATGCTATCTGATGTGGTAGCCACTAGTCACATGTAGCTATTGAGCATATGAAATCTGGCTAGTCTAAATTGACATGTGATATAAGTATAAAACATATGTTGGATTTCTAAAACTTAGTACAAAGAATATAAAAAGTCCCATTAATAATTCTTCATATTGATTACATGCTAAGATTTTAAGTACATTGGACTAAACAAGAATATTATTAAAATTTCTGTTGATTCATTTTACTTTCTTTTTTTTTTTTTTTTTTTTTTGAGACGGAGTCTCGCTCTGTCGCCCGGGCTGGAGTGCAGTGGCCAGATCTCAGCTCACTGCAAGCTCCGCCGCCCGAGTTTACGCCATTCTCCTGCCTCAGCCTCCCGAGTAGCTGGGACTACAGGCGCCTGCCACCTCGCCCGGCTAGTTTTTTGTATTTTTTAGTAGAGACGGGGTTTCACCGTGTTAGCCAGGATGGTCTCGATCTCCTGACCTCGTGATCCGCCCGTCTCGGCCTCCCAAAGTGCTGGGATTACAGGCTTGAGCCACCACGCCCGGCCTCCATTTTACTTTCTTAATGTGACTACTAAAAATTTTAAATTGCATGTGGTTCACATTACACTGCTATTGAACAATGCAACTCTAAAACTCTACAATCCAGCCATACTGAAAGACTTGTTACTTCCTCAGCTATCATGCTTTTCCTTGCTTAAAGTGCCTCATCTCCTCAGCACCCCTTCCCCTTGCACCCTCTGATTACCTCCTATTTGTCCTTCAGGTTTCAGTTTATACATCACTATGAACTTCCCTGTCCCTCTCTTGGTTAGGTGTCCTCCTATACACTTACACATGTATCTTCCACCACAGCACAAGGTTTGCACTGTGCTGCATTTGTGGCTCACTTATCTACTCCCTTCCTGCACCAGGATGTCTCCTATACTCACCGATTCCTTGAGAGCAGGGACTGTTCCTTGTTCAATGTACTATCTTCAGCATCTGGCACATTGCTTGGTGCAAAGTAGGTACTAGGTGAATACTACTAGAATGACTGCTGGAAATGGCTTCCCTCGACCCAACACATGAAACATAGCTGATAATAGTGTGTGTGGGAGGAGTTATAAATTAATATTTTCTCTCTATCCTTAACCTGTCCACACCCTATCAAGTAACATCCCAACTCTCTCTCTCTTCTTTTGCCCCCAGTAACATTTTAAAATTTCATCAGTTAATTTCAGGAAATGATCAGATAACAAAATGAACACAACTTCTGTTTTCTAAATATTTTAAAATTGCTTTACTGCTAGAACACATTCACTGTGAGAAAAATTACCTATTCATTGGAAAACATTTTTATAGCATTTCTGAAGATCAAGTCTTTGCAGGAATTTAAATGAGACCTAAAATCAAATCATTTTCTCTATAATCCTGCACTGTTGGCATTCATAGAGAAGCTTTAAGTACATCAAATATTCTGGCATACTCACATTATAATTAACGTTTACATTACTCCCTGTTTTTTTTTAAAAAAAAAAAAATAGTGTATGCCAAGTATTAAAGCCATAAGAACAAACAGTAACTATTTTCTTTTCTTTTTTTTTTTTTTTTTTTTGGCTCAACCTCATCAGATATAAACTTTTAGTGGTGTCCTCAGTGTTCATCCAATTTGATCACTGTGGGATTTTTAGGGTTTTTTTTCTTTCTTTCTTTTAATGCTTCAGGGCTTTTCATGACATAGGCAGGGCTTTGTGTGTTTTATGAGATTAAAATGTCTTAAGGACTTATAAAGACAAATATCAAGCCTCACCCTGATTTAAGGTGCTACTTAACTGCCCTTGTGCTTCCACTTCTTCAACACTTATTTACTTCTCAACGTACTGTTGTGCCTGTGTTTACTGGTGAAATTGCTCTCCCAAGAGTCATCATTGAATGAGGGTATGTGAAAGAGTCACAGGAGCCAATTGAAACAGCTCCCAAAAGCCAAATCTGACATAATTTGAGCAAGAAAATAAATGGTTTTGGATTATAATCCAAACTATAAAACAAAATCCATGACTCCACACTGATATTAATTAATTAATTAACAATGGCAGAGAACAGACAAATATCTCCTGCAGAAGAATTCCAAATCATTTATGTGGATTTTCCATCTTTAAGGATTAAGAGCAGCCGGGCACTGTGGCTTATGCCTGTAATCCTAGTGCTTTGGGAGGCTGAGGCGGGTGGTCAGGAGTTCAAGACCAGCTTGGGCAGCATGGCAAAACCCGTCTGTATTAAAAATGCAAAAAGTAGCCAGGTGTGGTGACACTCGCCTGTAATCCCACGTACTCGGGAGGCTGAGAATTGCTGGAACCCAGGAGGTGAAGGTTGCAGTGAGCAGACATTGCACCACTGGGCTCCAGCCTGGGTGACAAAGCAAAATTCCATCTCAAAAAAATAAAACAAAATAAAATAAAATAAGAATTCAGAGCATAACTTCCCACTCATTAAATATGGGCTATCCATAGTGACTTCCTTTGAAAAAGTACAGTCTGGAAATGGGGATAAAGAGTAACTTTAAAGTGGAAAAACCTGACAAATGCTAACTCAGCCAAAAGATCAAGGTCAACACCAACAGTGATAAATCATGTTGCTAGGAGATACCTCTGATACAATGTGATGAAAATGGCACTTTACCCCTGTGGTCTTCCTCCTCAAAACCCTTAACCCCAGTCTGATCATGAGAAAAACATCAGCGACATTCTACAAAATACCTGACCAGTACCTCCTTAAACTGTCAAAGTCAGTCAGATGCAGCGGCTCACGCCTGTAATTACAACACTTTGGGAGGCCAAGGTGGAAGGATCGTTTGAGGCCAGAAGTTCACCACCAGCCTGGGCAACATAGCAAGACTCATCTTTACAAATCTAAAAATTGGCCAAGCATGGTGGTGTGCACCTGTCCCAGCTACATAGGAGGCAGAGGCAGGAGAATCACTTGACCCCAGGAGTTAGAGGTGATAGTAAGCTACGATGGTGCCACTGCACTCCAGCCGGGGCACCAGCATGACCCTGTCTCAAAAACAAAAACAAAAAAAACTGCCAAGGTCATCAAAAAACAAGAAAAATTTGAGAAACTGTCATAAGCAAGAGGAGCCTAGGGACTCATAATGACTAAATGTAAAGTGGTAACTTAAGATAGGATTCTAGGACGGAAAAATGAACTTTGGTAAAAACTAATAAAATCTGAATAAACTACAGTCTTTAGTTAATAAATGTATATCAATATTGGTTCATAATTGTAACAAATATACTAACAGAAAATGGTAATGATAAGAGAAACTGGATGGGTGGTATATAGAAACTCTCTGTATTATCTTTGCAATGTTTCTGTAAATTTAAAACCATTTTAGGCTGGGCACGGTGGCTCATGCCTGTGATGCCAGCACTTTGGGAGGCCGAGGTGGGTGGATCACTTGAGGTCAGGAGTTCGAGATCAGCCTGGTCAACATGGTGAAACCCCACCTCTACTAAAAAAAAAAATACAAAAATTAGCTGGGCATGGTGGCGGGCACCTGTAGTCCCAGCTACTCAGGAGGCTAAGGCAGGAGAATTGCTTGAACCTGGGAGGTGGAGGCTGCAGTGAGCCCAGATTGCATCATTGCACTCCAGCCTGGGCAACAGAGTGAGACTGCCTCAAAACAAAAACAAACAAATAAAAAAAAAAAAGCAGAAAGCAGTTTAAAGAAGTAGCTTATTTATTTTTTTTAAGTTATTTTTGAGACTGGGCACAATAGCTCATACCTGTTATCCTAGCACTTTGGGTGGCTGAGGCAGGAGGATTGCTTGAGCCCAGGAGTTTGAGATCAGCCTGGACAACATAACAAGGTCCCGTCTCTATTATTTATAAAAAATTAGAAAATAAATAAAATTATTGTTGACCCCTTAGTTGGCAAATTTTACTGACTTTTCACAGTTTTCATCCTGTACTGTACTGAGAACAATTTCCTTATGGGACCTCTCTTCCTTTAGCATCTTTGATAATATCTTCTCTAGGATCTCTTCCTTCCTAACACCTTTTCTAGTCTCCAATACTGGATTATTCTTCTTCCCATCTCTTAAGTGGTATTTCCTAAGTTTCTAACTTTGACTAACTTGTCTTATCACTTCATATTATCTCACATGGGGAAAGAAATCTCATAAACTCCAACAGCTTCAACTATGGCCTTTATGTTGCACATTCTGAGATTCTAAGCCCAATCTTTTTTAAAGGTCAAATCGTAGTTCCAACTACCTGGTGGGCATTTCTACCTACACAGACCTTCAGGGATGTTAAACTCAATATGTGCAAAGAAGAAACCCTTATTTAAAACCCAAATCCTCTGGCTCCTGTTGTGCCTCAATCATGGTTAAGAATGAGCATTATAACTTCTCTATTCATCCAACAGGAACCATAGATATACCCGTTACTGTTTTCTTGACCACCATTATTCTCTGATCTCATACAAATATTGTTTGACTGTATTTCTACCTGCTCCCTTTACTGTCACTGTAAAGGGAGTCAGCAATGGTCTGCCACAGTTAAGGTGAATGAGAATTGTTCCAATGGCATGTGGCAATCAGCAAGCTGTAACCTCTTGGAAAATGTTGAGAGAACATTCTCAGATCTCAGGGACAGAGGCCTCACACTGCAATGCTCCTGGGCTGCCAAATTTTCTTCAAAATTACTTGCATAATTACTAATAATAATTACTAATCCATCATTCAAAACAGCGTTGACTGACTGTGGAACCTGGAAGTGAGCCCCAGTAAAGCTGAGTGAACCCCTACAGTCCTGGTAAGAGATAAATATATGAGATGTTTTGTGTTCCCTGGGAAAGAACCAAAATACCTCACTCTTGGGGCAGAGACCACCATTGCTTCTGGTAGGCAGACCAGAGACTCAAGTTGATCCCTCAACTAACTGCCTCTGTCCACTTTCTATGCGCAGCTTATGGAGAAAGCTATCCCCTAAAATTTGGCAGCCCAGGAGCATTGCAGTGTGAGGCCTCTGTCCCTGAGACCTGAGAATCTTCTCTCAACATTTTCCAAGAGGTTACAGCTTGCTGATCGCCACATGCCACTGGAACAATTCTCATTCACCTTAACTGTGGCAGACCATTGCTGACTCATCAAGCCATTAGCAACTCCCTCCCCTTTTTCTTTGTTAATAATATCCTGCTTTTACTGAGACTAGAGGAAATTATGTGTATAGGGGAGGACAAAACCAAGCCCCAAATGGTAAATCTTTGATTAGTCTAAACCAAATGGTTCTCAAATTTCTGGTTTCGGGGCCCTTTTATACTCTTCAAAAATACATTTTTAAATTTTTTATGGAGATGGGGTTTCGCCATGTTGCCTAGGCTGGTCTTGAACTCCTGGGCTCAAACGATCCTCCCACCTTGGCCTCCCAAAGTGCTGGGATTATTTAAAACTATTGAGGACTACAAAGTGTGTTTGTTTATGTGAGTCACATCAATAATTACCATTTTAGAAACTAAAAATAAAAATATTTAAAAATACTATTTCATATAAAAATAAACCTATTACATATGATACAACAATATTTTACAGAAAAATAACTATAGTTTTCAAAGTAAGAAAAAAAAATGTCAAGAAGCCTGGCCTAATAGAAGACATGGATTCTCATATCTGCTTCTGCATTAGTCTGTTGTCTTCACTGAAATGTATATTGAGTATCATACAAATATATTGTTGAAAGAGAAAGAAATATTTTAATAGCTATCTCAGATAAGTTTGAATATTCTTTTTTAATAATACATTAGAACTCAAAAAAGTGGTAGTTTGTTGAAGGTTAATTACAAAGTGAAATCAGAAAACCTATGAGAGAAATTTTGTACTCTGTTCCCCTTAGATCTTTTGGCCTAGTACGCATTTTGAATGGATCTTTTAACCTACCCGTGATTTTGTATCATGCATTTATCATACTGGTTCACTGAGTTATGCAGATCTTTCAAATACATTTCATCATACCATGTAAAAAAATCACTTTTGTTAATATCAACACCAATCTCAGACAAATCCTTTTATCATTTGCAACAAATACTGCCTTTTGTTTTCCTTGAAATGACAAGCTCACTTTTTTCATTTTCAAGAAAATGTCTGCAAAATTTCCAAGTCTAAATAACCATATTTTCTTTGCCAGCCTTTCAAGTTAAAAAAAAAAAAAAGGTAGGGGAGATTCCACAAAAAAAGCAATCATTTCAGCTCACAATTCAATTACTTAAGGGATACTGTGACTTGAGATAACCAAAGCACTTCAGCATGTGCCAGGAAAGCAAGCAAACAATGAAAACATGAAACTTTGTATGGTGCCTGTGAAGAAGACTACTTCTAGTATGTGCCACTTCTTTTATTTGTGCTAAACTACTGGCAGTGCTATCCATTATTGCTGCTTCTGCACCATCAATGCAGTGAAAAAGGCAAATAATATCTTAGCATTATTAGGGGAAATGATTTTAACCTTGCAAACTCCCTGAAATGATCTCAGGGCTCCCAGGTTCCATGGAGCACTACTGAGTTAAGCCAATTGATATTCCATTTTACTTACCAGTTAGTTCTGGAATAGATATATGACACAAGTCTGGCCATAACTCAGAGGGGCCTCCAGGAAAGGTTCTTCTTTTAACAAGATACGTGGAAGTGAAAACAAATTTCTCTTTTCTGCCTTTGGCATCTATATGGGAAGCCTAGAAATAACCTGCCCAAGAGAACAAACAACACGCTGCAACACACTGAATTTGGGAAAGCGGAAAAATGAAAAACATCTGGGTAAATTGATGTCAGTGTTCTTTTGTTTTGTTTTTTGTTTTTGTTTTTTGAAGACAGAGTCTTCTGCTCTGTTGCCCAGGCTGGAGTAGCAGTGGTGCAGTCTCGGCTCACTGCAACTTCTACCTCCCAGGTTCAAGCAATCCTTCTGCCTTAGCCTCCCAAGTGGCTAGGATTACAGGCACCCACCATCATGCCTGGCCAATTTTT
This sequence comes from Theropithecus gelada, assembly GCF_003255815.1. NCBI lineage: Eukaryota > Metazoa > Chordata > Mammalia > Primates > Cercopithecidae > Theropithecus > Theropithecus gelada. Next base: position 72,096,212 of record NC_037680.1, on the reverse strand, counting down.
GTATTTTTAGTAGAGACAGCATTGCACCATGTTGGTCTGGCTGGTCTTGAACTCCTGACCTCAAGTGATCCACCCACCTCAGCCTCCCAAAGTGCTGGGATTACAGACATGAGCCACGCACCTGGCCTGATGTCAATGTTGAACCACTGAATTATTCAACACTGAAACTGTCCTATCACTAGAATTCTTATTATGTGAGATAAAAATGTTCCTTATCAAGTGATTTTAGAAGAATGGTTTGTTCCTTACAGTTGAAAGCATCTTTACTCATACATATTCTTACATTTCTGTTAATACATCAATATTTAAAAGACCCAAAATCCTGATCACCAGAGTTTGATACATTCTAAACGCCCTGAAATAAGCAAGCAAAATAAAATTATTACAAGTCATTTAACAAGGCACGGTAGCTGGAAGGAGGCACATCAAGTTGAACAACTAAAACAGGTGGCTTATATGAAGGCAAATCAAATAAAAGAGAAAAAATTAAATTTTAATAAAAACATAATGAGAACTCTTAAGGGGGTGAGAATATAACACTAAAAATTCAAGGACTATAAAGCATTATTCCTCTGTTATATAGTAATCAGGATCAGAAAGTAACCAGGTGTTCAGGAGCAAAACCCTTGGCATATATCCAGTGTCAGGAAATGAAATCAGATTATGTAGATCAATAGAAAAGTATTCATTATTCTGTGTTAACACAACCAGTGTTCTACCACCAAAGTTGGGGATGTGGTCTTTATAAGTAAAACATATTTGTGTTTGTAAATTTTCAGGTTACAGCAGAGTTCTTTTCAAAATAAAATTGCTCTATCTTTTGAAACCTGCATGTGAGTTTGAAGATTTTGAATCTGAATTTCTTCTTTAACCTTTTTATACCACACTGTTGATAGGGACAGGAGGCGGAGAAATTCTAGGCAGAAAAGGGCAGGGTCCCTGGCGAAACCCCATCCTCAAGTCAAAAAGCCTGAGACCCTGACCCAAAGTGAGAACTGATACCTCTGTTTTCCTACCCATAGCCTCACCCCACCCCACCCTGTGTCTATAAAGACTGCAGAAGCAGCTAAACATCAAGAGGAGAATAAGCAGCTGAATGTTGGAGCGAAGCAGTTTGACTTCAGACGGACAGCTCGACAGCGGGACTTCAGAGTAGAGTCCAGCCAAAGATGGCCGGACTTCAGGGGAAGAACACTTTCCTGCTCTATCCCCTTTCCAGCTCCTCTTCCCGCTGAGAGGCACTTCCATTGGCAATAAAATCCCCCACATTTACTATCCTTCAATTCGTTCCTGTGACCTGATTTTTCCTGGACGCCAGACAAGAGCTCAGCATACAGCATGCCTGCTGTCACACTTGACCCTCTGCCCTCACTGGCAGAGAGCAACTATCTCACGCAAAAAGGCAGAGGGCCCACTGAGTCTGTCCGCAGATGGCAAAAGCTAAAAGAGCCTCACTGTACCACTCTTCTGGGGCCTTAGGGGTCACAGGTATTCCCTCTTAGACGCTGCCTCGGTCCCACATGGAGTTTTGCTCCAGCTGGTGCTGAAAACACTAGCCTCACCTCCTGCACCCGCTCACCTGCGTGCTCCGTGCTGCGGGGGCTTGAGCGCAATGCAACAGGTTTGAGTGAGTGGAGTTTGCTGCTACCACTGAAATGGCTGACTAGTTCTAGTGCCCACACTCTAGTTCCTGCCCATGAAGGGGTCAGAGAAATTTTCCCATTTCACTGTGAGATTCAGAAGACAAAATGATTACATCAGAGAAATACAAGAGAAAAAACTGGTCTTGTGATAGAAAAAATTATTTTTTTAGTTCTCTTATCCATTTCCCCTCTGTGTGACAAGCACACAGAAAAGCAGAAATGGTTCACAGCAAATTGTGCCTTGCAGGATCCAAGTTCCTATCTCTACAAGGAGAATCTAGTCCACAGTATAAAGGATGGTTTTAGGAAAATAACAATCTCTATTAATCAACTTTCAGCTCCTCCAATGTATAATAATTCTAAAACTGAATGACAAGGATGTTTTAAACTCAAACATTAAATATCATTGAATTGCATATTTTAATTTAAAGGAGTTCTGAAATGAGTAGAAATTGCCACATCAGAATTGATTATTTTAGAGGTTTCAAAATAAATAAGTGCTGTCTTTTCATCACCAGATGAAAAGACCAAATTCATGGGTAGAAATGGGTCTAGACTCTAAGAGAAATGGATGAAACCATGAATCTTAATTCACATCAGTAGATCAGGTACTACAATTGCTTAAAAAGAAGTAGAGCAAGGCATGGTGGCTTATGCCTGTAATCCCAGCACTTTGGGAGGCCAAGGCTGGTGGATCACCTGAGGTCAGGAGTTTGAGGAGTTTGAGACCAGCCTGGTCAACATAGTGAAACCCTGTCTCTACTAAAAATACAAAAATTAGCCAGGCGTGGTGTCATGCGCCTGTAGTCCCAGCTACTCAGGAGGCTGAGGCAGGAGAATCGCTTGAACCTGGGAGGCAGAGGTTGCAGTGAACCAAGATGGCACCACTGCACTCCAGCCTGGGCAATAGAAGGAGACTCCATCTCAAAAAAAGGGAAGTAGAATGAGAGCTGGTGACCTTTGTATTTGACATTATCACTCAAATTTAACTTCACAGAAAGAGCTTTGATAAGAATAACAAAACAGGCTGGGCATGATGGTGGGTGTGGTGGCTCATGCTTATAATCCCAGAACTTTGGGAGGCCAAGGTGGGAGGATCACTTGAGTCCAAGAGTTTGAGACCAGCCTGGGCAACTTAGTGAGATCCCATCTTTACAAAATTTTTTTTTAAATTGGCCAGGCATTGTGGCACACACCTATAGCCCCAGCTACTCAGGAGGCTGAGGTGGGAGATTGCTTGAGCCCAGGAAGTTGAGGCAGCAGTGAGCCATCATCATGCCACTGCACTCCAGCCTGGATGACAGAGCAAGATCCTGTCTCAATAAATAAATAAATAAAATAAAATAAAATAAAATAAAATCCTTGAACAGAGAGCCTCAGCAATAAATATTATGTTACCCAGAGTTACAGTCATGGTAAGACAAAGCAGCTATAGCAATTGTGCTATAAAGATAATAAGTGACAGTACATATAGTAGTAGTTGTGCATTTACTGAAATTTTTCACCCTGTGTCATAAATATAATCTAGTTGCTTTGTCCTTTATAATGATCAGCATATCCATAAAAGTTTGCATTGCTTTCTACCTTAGAATGGAATAAAACTGATCTTGTGTAAATACCAATACTTTTCCCACATCTCTGGTGCAAATGAACACAGATGTTATATACTGGTCAATATTCTTGATCACAAATTGAGATTGCTTTTAAGGATATTTTTTGGAAACTAAAGACCCAGCAAGGATTAATATATTTTCATTCAATAGCATGTTTTGTTTTGTTTTTTTAACTATTTTGAAGCACTAACAGAAAAAAATGGTAGGTTATCAATAACTCTACGTTATGGTTAAATGAATTATGTTACAATTTCGTTTAATAATTTGATCTTTCTTTTTTTTTTTTTTTTTTAGACGGAGTCTCGCTCTGTCACCCAGGCTGGAGTGCAGTGGCCGGATCTCAACTCACTGCAAGCTCCACCTCCTGGGTTTACGCCATTCTCCTGCCTCAGCCTCTCCAGTAGCTGGGACTTCAGGCGCCCGCCACCTCGCCTGGCTAGTTTTTTTTTTGTATTTTTTAGTAGAGATGGGGTTTCACCGGGTTAGCCAGGATGGTCTTGATCTCCTGACCTCGTGATCCACCCATCTCGGCCTCCCAAAGTGCTGGGATTACAGGCTTGAGCCACCGCACCCAGCCTCTTTTTTTTTTAAGTACAAATTATTTAAACTTTGAAGTAATACTGTATTTTGAGGGTGTTATAAAAACGAACTGTATATATTCTATTTTTATTTTTATATTTGTAACTCTCTAGCTCTATGTCATAAAGCTGAATATATATATATTTAAAACAGAGTCTCACTCTGTCGCCCAGGCTGGAGTGCAGTGGCGTGATCTCAGCTCATTGCAACCTCCACCTCCCAGGTTCGATCGATTCTTCTGCTCAGCCTCCTGAGTAGCTGGGATTACAGGTGCCTGCCACCACGCCTGGCTAATTTCTGTATTTTTAGTGAAGACAGGATTTCACCATGTTGGCCAGGCTGGTCTCAAACTCCTGATCTCAAGTGATCCGCCTGCCTCGGCCTCCCAAAGTGCTGGGATTACAGGCATGAGCCACCGCACCAGGCCAAATGCTGATATATTTTTTAAATAACTGTACAGCTTGGGGCCAAAATATGTTTGGTGTTTTAATTAGAGATTGAATTTTTTAATAGGATATTTGACTTGACATTTTAAACACAGGTGTCAAGCGAAATAACCAGTTCAATTCTTCCAGTAGTAGTGTGAAAATAATTTCTCCCTCAAATTCCTCCTTTTGGTTAGGTGGCTTTGGTGTTATGATACGTAATGGTTTTTACCCATGGTTCCCGGTTCATAACTACCATTGCCCTTGTTGCAGTCTTTTGTTACACTGTTGGGTGTGTTAGGCCTCTCTGGCAGGCCTCTGACCTTCTCTTGCCCTCCTTCTACTCCAATGTTTCCCTGACTTTCTGATCAATGGTCTTAAGACCCTTCTCTGAAAGGTTCCCGCCCTATGGGCAAAGGAATGCTGATGTCCTGAAACTTCCCTAAAAAACCAAGAGGACAGGATTCAGAGAGCTTCCGAATAGCGGAATACTTGGAGGTGCTTGGAGGGTAGTGTGCCCAGGGAGGGCATGGAAGCCCTGCGTCCATTCCCCCATTCTTCACCTACACATCTCTTCATCTGTATCCTTTATAATAAACCAACAAACATGCTTCACTGAGTTATGTGAGACAATCCAGTAAATTAATCGAACCCTACGAGGGGGTTGTGGGAACCCCAACTTGAATGCAGTCAGTCAGAAACCCAGGAGTTTGTCTCAGTTTATTAAAAAAAAAAAAAAAAAAACCAAACCGTACACACACACACACACACACACACACACACACACACACAAAAAAAATGGGTTTCTGTATACAGTACCACAGGGAAAAATTAATTTTAAGTTAGCCTTGGCAGGGCACAATGGCTCATGCCTGTAATCCCAGCACTTTGGGAGGCCAAAGTGGGCAGGTCATTTGAACCTAGGACTTTGAGACCAACTTAGGCAACATGGTGAGATTCCCCCATCTCTATAAAAAAATCAAAAAGATTAGCCAGGCATGGTGGCACGCACCTGTGGTCCCAGCTACTAGAGAGATTGAAGCAGGATTGCTTGATCCCAGGAATTCAAGGCTGCAGTGAGCTACAATCACCACTTTACTTTAGCCTGGATGACAAGAGCGAGATTGTCTTAAAAGAAAGTTATTGATAGCCTTATTAAGCGTCAGAAAAGAAATTTTGCTGAATCATTTGTACAATGTAAGAGCAAAGCAATTGCCATGACATATACTGAGATAAAAGAATCTCCTCCAGAATGCGGCTGTGGCTACAGAGCTGTGGTTGTATTCAGACAATATTGAGTTTGTGTTCATTGGTGCTACTGCAGTAATCCAAGCAAAATATGCTGGTGTAGAAGCAGTGTCAAGGAGAGGAGACAGACTTGAGATATATTTTGGAGGTAGAATTGACAGGACTTGGCTATAAACTGTTTAAGATGTGTGGGGGGGTGGGTTGAAGGTCAAGGATAACACTTTTTTTTTGAGAGGAATCTCACTGTGTCGTCCAGGCTACAGTGCAGTGGTGTGATAACTCACTGTAACCTCTACCTCTCAGGTTCAAGCGATTCTCCTGCCTCAGCCTCCTGAGTAGCTGGGACTACAGGCACCCGCCACCACGCCTGGCTACTTTTGTTGTTGTTGTTGTTGTATTTTTAGTAGAGACGAGGTTTCTCCATGTTAACCAGGATGGTCTCGATCTCCTGACCTTGTGATCCGCTCACCTCGGCCTCCCAAAGTGCTGGGATTACAGGAGTAAGCCACCGTGCCCGGCAAGGATAACTCTTGAGTTTCTGACATGAACAACTATGTGGATGGAGGTATCTTTTACCAAAAAGGAGAAAATTGGAGGAGGGGCAGATTTGGAAGTGGCGATCAGGAATGAAGACTTAATAATTGAGATATTTCAAGTTTGAGATATTAATACACAAGAGACATCAGTGGAGATGCCAAGTAAGTAATGGACTATGCAGGTCAAGCTCTGAAGAGAAGTCTGAGTCAGATAACACATTTTGGAATTGTCAGCATTTTAGATTACATTTGAAACTATAGGACTGGATAGCATTGCCTAAGAATAATGGGTTAGAATGTAAAGAAGATTCAAGATCTCTGCCTGGAAAATGAGAGGAACTGGTCCACCCTATCTCTTCCAGGCTAACTTCTCATATTTTCAGGTCCCTGCTTAATTTTAATTTTTATTGAAAGAAATTTTCTGAGCACCTTCCCATTCATCCTCATCCTTTTTTTTCAAAGTGCTTATCACATTTGCAATTACTTGTGATTATTTGTTTTATATTCGTCTTTCCACTAGAATGTACGCTTCATGAGGACAGAGGGTTTTGTTTCCATCTGTATCCCAGTGCCTAGCACAGTGCCAGGCATATAACATATGCTAAATACGTACTCAGTAATGAATTAAAGTGGATGTGGATGTTGGTTGACGTAAGATGAGCCTGCTAAGGTGATAAAGCAATTTAACAATCATTAATATATGTAAAAATTTAAGATGTTAGCCAGATGTTAAAAGTTCATTTATCTTAAATTTTCCTAAGGGAAAAGTAAATTAAGAAGCAAAAGATTCAAGCATTTTAGTTTACTGTTTCACTCTCCATGGAGCAACTGTGATATATGAATGTTTTTGGGGAATTTTATATGTTCAAAGTACAGACAATTCATCAACCCTACAAGTGTTATCTCATAAGCTCCCAGGGTAGAGGGAACATTAAATCTTTCTCACAGTTTTCTTATAGATGATGAATAGTCCATAAATGTTTACTGTTTCAATGTATGCTTTAATTATAACATTAAAGTAGTTACTTACATGTTTTGATTGTAGCATTAGTAAAGACGGTAGAAAAGACATTGATTTTGCTGATCTAATGCAAAGCGGTTATCTTTGTAAATTGTTCCTTATACCAGAGGTCCATATTTCTAAAAAGCATTTTAATGTCTCTTTAAAGAGAGATCTCTTCCCCAAAGGACTTAATAAATTGTTCACACAGTAGACACTCCTGGAAGCATGAGATAGCCATCCTGTCCCGTCTTTGGAATTTTTCCTCCATTTCAGTGCTTTTTGGCTGCCCCTCAGTATTTAGAGATTCTCAGTGCAGCTCCTGGCCATTCAGTATACTATGCATATCTTCCTTCCCTCAGATTTACCTGACTTGTTTCCAATTCCTTCCTAGTCTCACTTTGTATTATACAAGAAAATGTCTGACTGCGGGTTAATAAAAAAAAAATTAAGAAACATATATGGCATATTAGAACTGGCAGATCCTTAGAAGTTGCTCGTCCTCACACAGTTGCTCCATGGAGAGTGAAAGAGAAGTCACTCATCCTCATTTTTCAGCTACTCAGGTCTTCTGGGTTATGTTAATTTGGATAAGATAATTGCCTTTAGGGAGTGTTGCTAATGGTGGGAAGCTGGTGTGACTCGAATCACATCACCAGCCCTCTTGTATATGGAATGGCATAAATTTGGCACAATTTAAATGGGCATCTTCATAGCTTATTACATTTTAAAATGGAAGAATGGATAATTATTGAAGTTATAGCTATTTTGCTTTAATCACTGAGGTAGATGTGAGTCATTGGGCTGGGGATGGGGGTGTCATTTTGTTTTGTTTCAGTGCAGATTTCTAGAACTACTGTTTCAAAATGTTTCGAAAAATGGCTCAGGACTAAACTCTCTAGAGTCATTATAGCAAATTAGAACTTGCATATCTCTGCTTCAAAACTCCAGATCTAGGTAATAGTGAACTCTTCATTTAATTCAGAAAAGTAATATTTTAAAATACAATTTTAAGGCAAATCTTTGAGCTGTTGAGAATTTACTAATGCATCATCATGAATATATTTTCCCCCAGAAATACAGATTAATGCTTTGAGATAAAAACAGCCAGGGGATATGGGAAGACATTTATGTGCAAGGAGAGAAACTGTATCTCCAGGCTACAACTATTTATCAGTTTTCCTGGCAATAAAACTTGCCAGCCAGTTTGTGAGCCTGGGATACAGATGAGTAACTCTATATAGAAAAATCATGTCTTTTGGGGAAATTTGCTCAGGAAAATTACTACCCATTGATGATATTTTACCTGACATTCTTTTTACCCTCATCTGTACCTTGCACAAATACTTTCCAGCTGACTCTAACTATAGCCTATCTTCTGCAATAGAAATGCCTGCTGAGGTCTTCCCTCAAATCTAGATAGGTGGTTTGGTTTTTAAAAGGAAGCTCTTCTACTTTCATTTCCACATAATTACGTAAGTCTTGTTTTTTTTTTTTAAGATAATATATAGATTAGTAATGCGTATCTTACAACCCTGAAAAAAAGTACCTGTATTATTTTCTCCATTATATGTCTAATTAAAATTTTGTTACTGTCATCTCAAGTCTACAGGAACAGAGCCATCAAGAGAAAAAGAGAGGAATTGGAAAGGAGCCCTAGTATACCGTCAGACCATCGAGACAGAATTGAATTCATTGCTGTCAGGGTCTGACTATCTGAATCTGAGCAAGACTTTATCACAAGGGGAATCTGACACATTTTAAGGTTTCTGGTCATAAGACTGCTATCTGTAGGGGAATAATAAAGTGCATAAAACAGAAGAAGATCTCAGATACTTTTAATCTCCTCAAGACTAAGAGTGCAAGGGAAGGCCTCATTTAAAGGAGGCCTGCAGCTTTGAAGAGATTGTGATTCCTCATCTATTTTTCAAATAAAATCAGTACCCAGTTTTAAACTGGAAAATGTACATGTATACTTAAATTAATAGCTTCTCTTTGCTGATAAAAATTTGGCCGGCCAGGTACAGTGGCTCACTGCTATAATCCCAGCACTTTGGGAGGCCGAGGAGGGCAGATCATTTAAGCCCAGGAGCTCGAAACCAGCATGGGCAATGTGATGAAACTCTGTCTCTACAGGAAATACAAAAATTAGCCAGGTATGGCACAAGCAACTGGAGTCCCAGCTATTCAGGAGGCTAACATGGGAGAAATGCTTGATCCCTGGAGATTGTGCCACTGCTCTCCTGCCCGGGTAACAGAGCAAGACTCTGTTCTCAAAAAAAAAAAAAAAATGTGGTTAGGTTTATCATCACTGAGCTTTCCTCCATTTTTGGTATCACTGCCTTGCTGGTGTCACTGAGCAATCCAGAATGAACAAAGATCTTATCTTAAACAGGCATTTTCCTGGCTCATCTTCCGTAGCAATTCCTTGTACACAATTAGGTATTTAATAAATGGACTGAGAGTGGGGACATATAATGGTGAAAATGGACTCCTTATATAACTGGCTAATTAAAATAAGTTGTCAGGCTGGGCGCGGTGGCTTACGCCTGTAATTTTCAGCACTTTGGGAGGCCGAGGCGGGCGGATCACCTGAGGTCGGGAGTTCGAGATCAGCCTGACCAACATGGAGAAACCCTGTCTCTACTAAAAATACAAAAAATTAGCCGGGCATGGTGGTGCATGCCTGTAATTCCAGCTACTCGGGAGGCTACTCGGGTGGTGAGCCAAGATCGTGCCATTGCACTCCAGTCTGGGCAACAAGAGCAAAACTCCACCTCAAAAAAACAAAAAGTTGTCAACAGAGTTTTAAATGTTTGTTTTTTTTTGGTTTTTTTTTGTTTTTTTTTTGTTTTTGAGACAGAGTATCCCTCTGTCGCACAGACTGGAGTGCAATGGTACATTTTCAGCTCACTGCAACCTCCACCTCCCGAGTTCAAGCGATTCTCGTGCCTCGGCTTCCCAAGTAGCTGGGATTACAGGCACCCCATCACCACGCCTGGGTAATTTTTGTATTTTTAGTAGAGATGGGCTTTCACCATGTTGTCCAGGCTGGTCTTGAATTCCTGACGTCAGATGATCGATCCACCCGCCTTGGTCTTTCAAAGTGCTGGGATGACAGGCGTAAGTCACAGCGCCCGGCCCCTTTTTGAAGTTTACTAAATTTTTTTCGTTTGTTTTTTTGAGACGGAGTCTCGCTCTTTTTGCCCAGGCTGGAGTGCAGTGGTGCAATCTCAGCTCACTGCAACCTCTGCCTTCTGGGTTCAAGTGATTCTCGTGCCTCAGGCTCCTGAGTAGCTGGGATTACAGGTGCCCGCCATCCACCACACCCTGCTAATATTTGTACTTTTGGTAGAGATGGGGTTTCGCTATGCTGGCCAGGCTGGTCTCGAACTCCTGACCTCAGGTAATCCGCCCGCCTCCGCTTCCCAAAGTGCTGGGATTACAGAAGTGAACCACCGCGCCCTGCTTGAAGTTTACTAACTTTTGAATACAATGTTCCCGCTCACTGCTTCTGAGTGGACAATCACCATATCTTGTATCTTTAATACCTGGAAACAACAGGCCTTCTTTTATTAATTTTTTTCTTCTTTTTTTTTTACGTTATTTTTTATTTTTTAGTGATTCTTTTTTGTTTTATTTTTAGGCTTTTTTTTTTTTTCTTATTTGAGATGGAGTTTTGCTCTTGTTGCCCAGGCTAGAGTGCAATGGTACGATCTCAGTTCACGGCAACCTCCATCTCCCAGGTTCAAGTGATTCTCCTGCCTCAGCCTCTCGAGTAGCTGCAATTACAGGTGGCCGCCAACACACCCAGTTAAGTTTTTGTATTTTTAGTAGAGCTGGGATTTCTCCATGTTGGTCAGGCTAGTCTCAAACTCCTGACCTCAGGTGATCCGCCTGCCTCGGCCTCCCAAAGTGTTGGAATTATAGGTGTGAACCACCGCACCCAGAGAGGCCTTCTTTATATACAAATACAGCTGACGGGATCACAAGATTTTGACTGGTAAATGATCTTTCTCTTATTTTATTCCTGAGTACAAATTTTTAGGAAATGACCAAGTCTTTAACTTTTGAATCATTAATCTAATTTTTTCCAATCTATATATCTAAGATGGTGTGTGTATGTAGTTTTTTGTTTAGTTGATTGTATTGTTATTTTTTTACCAAATGACCAAAAACCTCCTTACTTAGATGGAATATTTTTGTGATGTTACAGGCATATTCACAGTATTTTCAGGCTTTCATTTTCAAAGGGTTAAAAAGCAAGTTGCTGAGAAAAAAGAATAATACACATAAAAGCGTATAATATGGTAAATTCATTTTGCTCTATTTAAAATTCAAAAATAAGCAAGTTTACAAAACAAAAAGTGTTTTCTTTTCTCAGACAAATTTCTGTTTTAGTGCTGAAGCATCCAATTAATGGATTGCTTCAAACTTTAGCTATGAACTCAAGGTAAAAATCTCCTTAAGATTGTAAATGTGCAGTACCAGTTTTTTGTTTCATAGTAAGTATTTAGTTTACTGTGACCTCTTATTTAAGAAACATACTGAACCCTGGCTGGGCACAGTGGCTTACGCCTATAATCCCAGCACTTTGGGAAGCCAAGGCCGGACGAGGTCAGGAGATCAAGACCATCCTGGCTAACATGGTGAAACCCCGTCTCTACTAAAAATACAAAAAATTAGCAGGGCATGGTGGTGGGCTCCTGCAGTCCAAGCTACCCAGGAGGCTGAGGCAGGAGAATCATTTGAACCTAGGAGGCAGAGGTTGCAATGAGCCGAGATAGTGTCACCGCACTCCAGTCTGGGCAACAGAGCAAGACTCCGTCTCAAAAAAAAAAAAAAAAAAAAGAAACATACTGAACCCGAAAAGTGTGCTCTTCTAGTATAAGAATGTATCATTAACAATTTATTTACAAAAAATTATATAACACTGGGTAAGGATGGGTAGTAGGGAACAAGGAAATTCTATGTTCTTATAAAAATGTACAGGGTCACTAATGCAATTCTAAATGGATCTTAAAACACAAATATTAATATTTAAGTATGACTACTTACACTTAGGAAGGAAACTCCTATTATTGAGAAAACAACACACATAAGACCAATAATGTCATGAAAATACATGCCCTTGGGTAATCTGGCAGGATAACCTTGAATACAATGGATCTTTTTATTAAACGGATCTAAAATTCTACTTTGAAGGGACATGATTCATTTACATACAAGCTTTCACACTCACTTTCCTCATACCCCTTTCAATCATACTCTCTAGGCTTGGCTGACTTAGCCTGAGTAATCATTGCTTTGTGACATTATCTCTGTGGCATCTCTAGCTGTTGTCCTTCTTTCTGTCTATTCTTCAAGCCCAGAAATGAATGATGTTCAAACTTGGTTCTTTTTTTTTTTTTTTTTTTTGAGACAGAGTCTCACTGTATTGCCCAGGCTGGAGTGCAGTGGCACCATCTGGGCTCACTGCAACCTCTGCCTCTGAGGTTCAAGCAACTGTCCGTCTCAGCCTCCTGAGTAGCTAGGATTACAGGTGCCCGCCAGCACGCCTGGCTAATTCTCTTGTAATTTTAGTAGAGACAGGGTTTCACCATCTTGGCCAGGCTGGTCTTTAACTCCTGACCTTGTGATCCGCCTGCCTCAGCCTCCCAAAGTGCTGGGATTACAGGCGTGAGCTACAGTGCCCGGCCCTCAAACTTGGTTTTAATTCACAAGTCACTATCACATTCACCACTATTTCTCCTTCAAACATTTGAGCTCTCTTTAAACTCCCTGACCTTAAAAAATTACCTTTACTTATGCCTGGAAGGTATGGCTGACTAGCAACAGTGTTGGTATTGTCATCCAACTGCTGTTAATCTTTGGCCTCAAACAGAAAATATTCACTTCAGAAGGCCTTCTTTTTTTTTTTTTTTTTGAGACGGAGTCTCGCGCTGTGTCACCCAGGCTGGAGTGCAGTGGCGCGATCTCGGCTCACTGCAAGCTCCGCCTCCCAGGTTCAGGCCATTCTCCTGCCTCAGCCTCCGAGTAGCTGGGACTACAGGCGCCCGCCACCACGCCTGGCTAGTTTTTTGTATTTTTAGTAGAGACAGGGTTTCACCATGTTAGCCAGGATGGTCTCGATCTCCTGACCTCGTGATCCGCCCGCCTCGGCCTCCCAAAGTGCTGGGATTACAGGCTTGAGCCACCGCGCCCGGCCCAAAAGGCCTTCTTAACCCAAAAACACTTCCGGGAATGTTGAAATCTTTGAACTTAAAAGGGTAAATTCTAAATCACTCATTTTCTTTCTTTATCTTCTCTCTCTTTTATTTTATTTTTTAGAGACAGGGTCTCACTCCTGTCGCCCAGGCTAGAGTGCAGTGGCATGATCACGGCTCACCGCAGCCTTGACCTCCGGGGCTCAAACCATCCCCCCATCTCAGCCTCCCAAATAGCTGGGACTACAGGCACTCACCACCATGCCCAACTATTTTTTGTATTTTTTGTAGAGACACGGTTTCCCCATGTTGGCCAGGCTGGTCTCAAACTCCTGGGCTCAAGCAATCCACCCACCTCGGCTTCCCAAAATGCTGGGATTATAGGCATAAGCCATGGCACCCAGCCCTAAATCACTTGTTTTCTTAAAAAAGTACAACGATAGGCACAATAGCAAGACATGATGTGATATAATGAAAAATATACAGACTTAGACTCAGACAGATTTCAGTCTAAATCCCAGCACAACCATTTACCATCTGGGCCTCAGTTTGTTTTTGTTTTTTTTTAATCTGCAAAATATGCCTTACTTTACAAGGTGTTTATGAAGAGTTAACAGGGAAAATTTTTATGAAGCACCTAACATATTTCCTATGTGTGGTATGTTGATCACTGTATTTATTATGAGCATAGGTAACTTCTCTATAAAAACACAAAGAATTAATTTCAGAATGCTTACTTCATGCTATAATTACTACTAATTTATTCTGATTAGTTTGCACATCTCTGAATTGGTAAAAATTCTTCCAGTGAAATGATGTGTTCCAACAGTGCTGGCTCTGGACCTTTCCTCCCTAATTCTATCTTCTGCCACTGCCAGCTCTTCTTTCTGAG